>NC_143566.1:12473653-12774423 GCF_054136105.1 Typopeltis vanoorti
GAATTGTAAGATGCTTTCCAGATTCACAAGGAATGCTGTGCATTTGATACTTTACATAAAATCCTATAAAAATAAATATTAAATAGACATGCTTCTTCAGCCATTTACCAGCGCCAAGCGATACTTAAGTACTAGTACTAGCGTTGCAGGTAGATGGCTGAAGCAGTAGTTCGTTCAAGTGCGCTGCCTAGTGCCTTCCAGATACATCTCGAACGTTCTTGATACTTTGTTACTTTCATATAAATACAAGAGGATCTCATCGACAGTCAGTCGTGAACAGTGTGATATTCGTGTATAAGCGCGTGCAGGTTCTTCGTGTCAGTCATAGCCTATCGTGGTTTTGTATTGCCAGATTTTTTTCATTAGTGTGAGACATATTCAGTGGATAATAACCGTTACATGGCCATTTTGGATCATTTTTTGGGTTCACCTTCCATCACTATCTGTCTATGAGTATAAAGCGTAAATCAAGTGATTCTTGTCGGGTGTTTAATGAAAAGTGGACCAATTTGTACTTTTTTGTGCTGATCGACAATAAGCCAGTGTATTTAATTTGTTGTGAGTCAGTGTCAGTATCGAAACAATACAATATAAAACGACACTATGAGACAAAGCATGCATTCAATTTCTATCACCTTCAAGGGCGGCTTCGTGTCGACAAAGTGAACCATCTCCAAATTGATTTAAAATGCCAGCAGGGTACGTTTAAAAGGAAGAGGGAAGAACAAAGTAAGTTATGTAATAGATGAAAAAAATTGCTAAAAAATCAAAAGCCTTCTTGGATGGCGAGTTTGTGAAAGAGTGTCTCATCGCTGCTGGGGATATTCTGTGCCCAAATAATAAGGAAGTGTTTAAAAAAACGAGTTTGTCTGAGGTAACTGTAGCACGATGTGTCGAAGAACTTGCCAATGACATTGAAGGAACTTAATAAAAAAACGGTCATCCGAATTTACGTCATATTCGCTAGCTTTAGATGATAGCACAGATGTGAAGGCTACAGCACAACTGGCTATATTTGTCCATGGCAGTGATCAACAATTCATGTGACAGAACTGCTAGTGCTCGTACCTCTGAAGGGAACAACAAAAGGCGCTGATATTCTTGAAGCTGCCAAGAAAATGCTCCAGCGTTTTGACCTCAGCTTAACCAACCTCAAGGGTGTGGTAACTGATGGTCCCCATGCTATGGTGGGAAAGAACGAAAGATTTGTTGCGCTGCTATGGAAAGAACCGGAACTAGAAGGAAATGATTTCGTCCATTACCATTGTTTATTCCACCAGGAGAATTTGTGCACGAAAACTATTGGATTTTAGAATGTCGTGAAAGTTATTGTGACTGTCGTCAACATTATTAGGGCAAGAGGATTGAATCATCATCAATTCCAAGAGTTTTTGACCCAAGAGTGTGAAGCAGATCACGACGATGTAGTTTATTATAGTGATGTGTGTTGGTTGAGCAGAGGAAAGTTTCTTAAAAGAGTCTTTAACTTAAGCAGCGAAATACAGCAGTTCATGCAAACTAAGGGGAACCGATTGTGGAATTTAACGATCCAAAGTGGATGACAGCCTTTGCCTTTGTGACCAACATCTCGTTGCATATGAATGAGCTAATTAAGCAGCTACAATCTAAAGATCAACTGGTGCACACTCTGTTTGATCACATCAAAGCTTTTGTGTCCAAGCTCGAACTTTGGGAGGCAAAACTCACAAAAAAAGACAACTCATTTTCAGCTTCTCACTGAGTCCAACTGTTCGTCTCTTGATGAATATGAATACGCTTGTTGCAAAGTGAGTTTGAAGAGAGATTTAGTGATTTTTGTAACCAATAGTCTTCTGTTGGTTTATTTTCAATGCCATTCAGTGTCAATTCTACCGAAATTCCAGGCTCAGTAGAAATGGAGCTGCTTGAACTCCAAAACAACTCTTCTTCGAGAGAAAAATTATTCAATGTGACCTTGCTTACATTTTACAAAGACTACATTTCTGAGGACGCATTCCCTAATCTTTGCCGGCATGCTTGGAAGATGTGTGCTTTGTTAGGAAATTAGGAAACACATACTTATGCGAGCAGTTCTTCTCCAGAATGAAGCATGTGAAGTCCAAGATGAGAACTCAAATTACGGACCAACATCTTGAGAACACTCTGCGCATAGCGACTTACATTGATGCCAACATCGACAAGCTGGGCAAGGAAAAACATTGCCAAGTTCCCCATTGACATTGTAAAAAATTAATGTTTTTTTTCAAGTATTGATTATATTTACTTATCTTGAACCCAACTCCTACCTACGCTCTTAAAGCTGAGTTTATTTTTTATAGGATTTTATGTAAAGTATCCAATGCACAGCGTTCCTTGTGAATCTGGAAAGCATCTTACATTTCTAAATACCGCAGTACAGCTTAGTGGCCCACAGGCTTCAGTGAAATTTTTAAAGCAGCCTACACTGTCTGAAAGGTTGAAGACCCCTGATTTAAGCCAATAAGAATGTGATTTGGTCAGCTAAATTCCAAATTTCCAGCCCATTTTCATTTTTCAGTATCCAGGCAGATACTTAATAGGGTGCACAACGAGAGACAGTGAAGATTGGGCATTTGGTCAGAAGCCCTGGTAGATTCTTCACATTTCTTAAAAGGTTACTTGCAGGTTTCTTTCCAGTTATCCAACTTTGACCCTTAAGCAACCTCTATTACAATAAAAAAGAAAGTAATTCTTTCTTCCTGTTATATGTAAGTTGCACCGTTTCATAGCCTACGAATGCACACTGAATGCATCTACACATGCATTCACTGTGAACTCTATGAATACCTATCAGTTCTGTCTGCTGATAGGTTTTCATGTACATTCAACTGTATTAGCTGTCGATTTTTTTGGATAGAGAATGTGAGCTATGGTTTGTGTTCCGTTATTAGTATTAGCATCATTTTCAGACTTCCATGCTATCACAGAGGCCATATTCTCTACAAACTGTAATCCATACCGTGTCTTAAATGCATCTACTTTTGATGTATTCACCATCCATTCCAGATATTCCACTCTTTGTTTTATATACCACACATAAGAGGTGCAAAAACATAGCACATCAATGCTGTGTGAGGTGCAGGTGAGGAGTGAGATATAACAAATCTATTGACATTTTTCTTAAATAGCTGAAGGCTGATGTTGTTAGGAAACACATTATGAGGAAGGATTCTCCAGAAGACAGAAGTAGAAACAGGTTCAGTGTGTTTGCAATTGCACTAAAAAAAGTATGTTAGGCAGCTTTTGCTGCCAACTCACTGGAGCAGTGACCATGGAAATACCTGTAGAAGAGACACAGAGTTGAAACATTGCATCTGTGAGAGAAGTTGAAGTGAGCCTTTGAGGGAAGAGTTGCTCTCCTCTGGACAGCATCAAAGTCTTAATGGAGTGAAACAGCACTAAAAAAGGATCATCATCATCATCAAATTCCTGACATGTACCCTCAAGGGGTGTACAGGATATTATGATAGTACTACACAAAGAACTTACATTGTTACTAACTTCCTATCAACAATTTTCCTCCAAATCATTCTGTTATCTGTCAAGACTCCAACATTATCAGATCTTATATTTTTGTCTTATCAATCCACCTCTATCTAGGTCTTCCTCTGGGTCTTTTTCTGCTGACTTGGCAGAGAACACTTGTTTTGCTAATCTTTCCTCTCCCATCTGTTTAAATGACCATACCACCTGAGATTAGCTCTGCTAACATTCCTGGATGCTAACAATGTCAAGTTCTTTCCTAATATCCTCGTTTGTAATATGATATCGCCATTTACTCCATCTGTACACGCCCCTAATCTTTCTCAGGACTCTCATATCTGTGGTCTTTGGTCAAGTGTTTTATTTCTAACCCAGCTCTCAGATCCAAAAGTTAAAATTGATTTGAACATCGTGTTGTATACAGCTAATTTAGTGTTTTGACTAATCTTTCTCTTATTCCTTATAAATTTATTTATTTGACTTCCACCCAGTACCGGCTTTATTAATTCTGTTGTCTATTTCCATATTTAATTTACTGTCTACACTAAAAATTGTGCCTAAGTATGCTGAAATGTTTGTTCTCCATTCACTATACAGTTGATATTTTCAGTGTTTCTGCATATTTTCATTATCTTGTTATTGCTTATTTTTATACCAAATTTGTTACAATAGATATTCAATTTAGTCAGGGAATCTTGCAGACCTGTATTGGATTTATTTAAAAATATAACATCATCTGCATCAAATAAAGAGATGAGATTAACATCTCCAATTTTAATATTAGGTTTAATACTGCTTTCCTTCATAATATGATCCATATAGATAATGAATAACAGAGGGGATAATGTCTTAGCTGTAATTTGATAATTATTGTTTAAATAGTTCAAATCTAGTAAACCTCTTGTGAAAATGTGTGTGTTGATTTATATAATATTTTTTTTAATTTCATTAACATTAATTACTGTGGTTATCATTGTAATTTATCATTTATTATTTAGAGGGGATAATGTACATCCTTGTCTGACACCAGATTTAATATCAAACCATCATGTACTTCCTTCACTTCTAACTACTGACTTACAACTCAAATAAAGATTAAGTATTGCTTGATATGTAATGCTCCATTGACACCATATAACTGTAGCATTTTGAATAGCTTTTCTCTTGTCACCTTGTTATATTGTCATGATTTCTCAACTATTTGTTGTACAGCGTAAATCTGATCCTAACAACCTCTATTTGGCCTGAATCCGGATTGTTCTTCACCAAGCTTCCCTCCCACAATCCTTCTCAAGTATATTTTTATAAATCTTACCAGGAACACTCAGAAGGGAAATACTTCTGTAATTCTCACATTCAGTTTTATTTCACTTTTTGTATATGGGTACTATCAGAGCTCTATTCCAATCATTTGGAATTTGTCCCTCTATCCAGGCCTTCTCAACTTTACAGTGCAGCCACTGCAAGATTTTTTATACCTTCATACTTGAGCATTTCTGGTCTATCATCATCTACTCCTGCAGCTTTTCTACATTTCAGGCTTTTGCCAGTTTCTACTTCAATTATGGATATGTATTCCTGATTGCATGCCTGTTGAGTAAACAAGTACTGACAGCACCACTGTGCTGTCAGTGCTTATTTCGTTTAGCAATTTTCAAAATAATTATACATCAAGGATATCTTTTTCTCCAGTTTTCATGTCACCTTTATCATCTCTAATTCCTTTTACAGCACTCTTTCCTCCATTTCTAAGCTTCTTCAACAACCTCCAGAATATCTTGTCACCTTCTTGATATTTATTTTCTATGTTCTTGCCAGTCTTCCCATGACTTTTGTTTATTTAGTTTTACAGTGTTTAGCTTTCTTACATTTGCCTCTATTCTCCAAGAGCACATAATGCCAACATATTTGCCAGGAACTTTCGATAAGCTTTCTTCTTTTCCTTCACTGCCTCTTTAACTTTCTTTGTCCACCATGGAGTTTGGAGTTTTCTATCCTTGCTGACACCTCACCACATGCCTCTCTCGCTGAATCAATCAGTGTTTTCTTTAGGGTTTGTCACTGAATCTCCAGGGTTTGGTTCCTGTTCTTAAACTCTTTCATTTTTTCTTGAATAATGTTTTTGTATTTTAGTCTACAGTTCACATCTGAGAGCTGCTCAACTTTTATTCTCTTTAAAACTTTCTTACATGCTCTTCTTTTCAATGTGAAATTCAACTTTATCCTGCTGAAGACTAAATGTTGGTCACTTCCAATTACACTCTAGTGTCCTGTACCAGTGAGAAAACATTACTGTCAACTATAACCTAGTCAGTGAGACTTTTCTTATTCCTTGTCTCTTCTCTCCATGTGAATTTATGCACATTTTTATGTTGGAACATTGTGTTAGTGATAACCAGTCCATGTCCTGAGCAGAAACCCATCAGATATTTGCCATTGGCAACTACCTGCGAAACAATTAAAAATATTATTTAATTCTTCCAGTATTTCATCTCAGTCATTGAGTACAATATGAGACTTGTAACCCACACATACACCAAACTTAATGAAAGAAACACTTGCACAAAAGACTACAGTTCTAACTAGGCAGTGCACCTGTTGCCAGCTTAGGAAGTAAAGGATCTCGAGTATTAGTGTTTCCCATATTTTGGGAAGTTTAATGCAACCATATTTATTTATATTAGGCTGATTTCTGAGAGCAGCTGCAAATTCCAAAAATAATCTTCCTCTTCTAAATTTACTGCAATGGAGGATGGTTTTTCCAATTGATTCTATGAGCTCTATCTAAAGCATGGTCTGCAAGACTCGATTGTCCATAGTCATGACTGTAGATGTATTTTTTGTGTTCTTCCATGCTAATGTTAGCTAATCTTCCTGTCTGTCCGTAGTAGGCCAACTTGCAGGAACAGGGCACTTTATATCCTTCAGGCGCAGAGAGAGGAGGGAGCTGATCTTTAATAGAATGTATAAGGGTAGCAAGCTGTAAGAAAGGTTATAGATTCTATTGGTTAGTGTTTTAATGATACCATATTACTGAGTGGGAGGGATGGGAAAGTGGGTGGGCTTCCTGTATACTGAAAAGGATAGGTTACCATTGGTTGGATGTGTCTAGAAAGGCTGAACTATTATTATTTTCTTTTTCCATGGTAAACTGGATTCTAGGATGAAGACAACTGAGGTGAGAGAGGAACGATCTATCTGGGCCATGAGGCAAACACATCATCCACATATCTTTAACCAGATAGAAGGTTTGAGAAGGACTGAGTCAAAATATTCCATAAAAAAATTGGTGAGAGGGGAGAAAACCCATAGAAGTATCCTCTATCTATTTATAAATTTTGCACTTCTAAGATAAATATCCAGAATGGATAGCAAAGGAAAACAGATCAGGAGGAAGTTGAAAGTTTATTTTTCACTTGGTTAGAGTATAATAAATTTAGTTTAATCCTTTATCCAAGTGTGAGCAAACAAAGTTTGCACCTGAAAGTATCTTCAGGACTGGGGTAAGGTGGTACAACACTAGGGCAACTCGTTGCAAAGGTGGAGCAAGCTACCAACACTCCTGCCTCAGTATCTCCTATAATGCAAAACACATCTCCTTGCGGATACGTCTAATGTTATGCATTAAAGGAAGGGCCACTAACCAGACTAGTTTTGACCTTTATTGAGGTCGAATGGGAGTTCATGTCTCTCATCATAGGCCTTTGGAGAATAAAGCATGCTGAGGATCAGCAAACAGTAAGAGAGGAGAATAATGAAAGATAGAGTAGGATAGTAGGAGGTAAAAGAGGCCTCAGTCAACCTGTTTAGCCTTATATGGCTAATTGGTCTGTGACACATATTCTCAATTTATCTGTTCAAAAAAAAAGAAAATTTAACCATAAAAGTTTTTGACTAAAGTTCACTTATAAATTTATCCTTAATAATTTCGTCAGTTATCTATGAAGGAGATCCATTGACCTGCTTTGAAAACAGTATTTTCAGTTAGAACATTTTTTTTTTTTTAAATTACATAAAAATTAAAGGACTTAAGGTCCGGTCAGTTGAACTGAAAGGGAACAAAATAAGGAACTTACAGACCTGGTACCACTGGGACTTAGAATGGGGTAGAAGACTGGCCCAGGAGATGCCGCTCACAAGGAGCAGCACCGCCTCACAGTAAGCCTTCACAGCCCGGGTTCTCAGATCTACCCCCCCTTATTTGGAGTAAAGGAAACCGTGCCAGCGAAAGCTTTGTGGCGAGGAAGAACAGAGTGGTTGTTACTTTTCCTTGGGAGAGTTAGGTGGAGTTTTGGAGATACTAAAGAAATATACAGGGCTTGATGCATCCCTGTATAAGAAAGCATATTTTCGGTGGTTTGCAGTATTTGTTCACAAATTTAAAGTCGCCTAGTAGATGTCTCTCTTGCGCAAGAAATTTAGGAAGATAAAAAAAGAAACCTTTCCTTATTCCTGCGTACATTAAATTTGCATCCCGTAACTGGGATTTTTTCCGTACCTTCCAGATGTGATACTTTAAGACGTTAATTAAAAAAATGGCGAATTTTTGGGTCTTGTTGACTGCTGGCGGGAATTGCAGGTGTATGACCTCTTCTAGTGATAGCATCGGGATTCCCAGTGCTGTGCTCAGTCTTTGCCAGATGCGTTGGGCTGGTGGGCAAAAATAAAAGAAATGCTCCACCGTTTCCACGCCCCGGCAGACATCACAAAAGGGATTGCACGGACTGGGTACGCACCTAGATTTAACCTGTTTCACCGGGAGCCGCCCATATGCTATTCGCCAGGCCAGATCCCGATGAAAAGGCTGTCCCCAGCTATTCTTGATGTTTTTAAAGAGAATTTCATTGTTTGTCCCGAGGTTTGGTGTAACACGCCTGGAGAGTTGGAAAAAATCCCAGTATACTGCTTTCGGTTTGTGTTTGAGGATTTCTGTTACTTTGTCTCTAAGTGCTGTGAGTGATTTTACTAGCATGCGGTACCACTTGGGCACAACCCTTGCACGGGGTCCAGCATAGTCCGTGGTTCCAAAGAGGGGGAGGAAAAGTCTTATAAAATATCTAATTAGGAGGCCTGAAATATGGTTTGAGTTTAAGGCCTTCCGTACGGTTTTGAATGTATTTGCATAAAGCAAGCTTTTGAGATCAGGCAGAGCGTACCCCCCTTCTTCATGTTTTAGTTGCAGGTATTGTTTTTTAACCTCATGTTTTTTTTCATTCCAGAAGAAATCTATGAGTTTTTTGGATAATTGGTTTTCTTGTAGCAGTGTGATGCCTGTGATATTGACTGTGTGCATCAGCACTGGGGTAATGATTGTTTTTATCACTGTGGCTCTGCCATAAAAGGAGAAAAAGGTCGGTTTGAATAGACTTATCTTTTCTGTACTTATTTCCTGTAATTTTTTAACTGGTAAAGCTAGCGACTCAGAAAAGGGAACTCCTAGTATTGTTAGCGGCTGCGTGTGCAGCGCTAAACCGTAGGGAAGTCCGGTGTTATGGAAATTTCCAAAATTTTTGATTTTGGTTTTTTGTGCATTAACTCGGAGACCACTGACTATGCTGAAGTTTTGCAGTATGTCAAGATAGATGCAAATAGACTCAGAGTCTCTGAGTGTGGCCACTACATCATCTGCATATGCTACTCTTTTGCACTGTTTGGAAACTTGGGGCAGGGGTGTTCTCTATTCTTTTGATGAGGGGTTCTAATGCTAGGGTAAAGAGAAGGGGGCTTAGTGGACAGCCTTGCCTAACTCCTCTCTTTATACAGAATGGTTCTGTCAGAAACCCATTAATAGACAGTTGTGTCGAGGCCTCCGCTTACATATGTTTCATTGTACGCCGAAGTCTCGGGCCTATGCCTACTTTTTTTAGGGTGTCCTGTAAGTACGTGTGGCTGACGCTGTCGAACGCTTTTTCCAGGTCGGTGGAGAGAAGTGCCAGGGGGTATTTTTTTTCCTTGGCCAGTCTGATTAGGTCTCTTAGCAGGAAGAGATTAAATTCCATAGATCTACCTGTGATTCCATAGACCTGTGAACTTGTTATTATGTTTTCTATTCCGCCTTAATGCGTGTACAGATAATTTTTGCTAAAAGTTTATAGTCTAGGTTAGTTAAGGAGATGGGACGCCAGTTATTTGATCTCGATCTCGGTCTTTTTTGGGGATAAAGATTGTATAGCTCTTAGCAAATTCCTCGGGGATGTTTCCCGAAGTGAGGAATTCGTTAAAGATCTTTACTAGTGCTGACAGTACAAGGTCCCAGATAGATCTATAGAATTCTATCCCCAGTCCGTCTGGCCCTGGGGTCTTTTTTGTCTTCATCGTTTTGCACGTGGCTTTTATTTCAGCTGCAGTTATCGGCCTGTCATGCAGGGCGCTAAGATGCTCGGGAAAACGTTTGACGTCCCACTCACTGAAGTCATCCGTGCCCTGCTGGTCAGCGAAGATGCCGAGATACTGCTGGTGAAAGTGACGGAGTATTTCATGAGTTGAATTTAGAATCTGGCCTTTCTCCTCGATCTGGTAAATCGTACTTTCATCGTTTGCTGCCACCCGTTGTTGATTGTAGAATGCGGCAGAGGGTGTTTCCAAATTTCTGAGATAGAGTCTCGTGCGAAAGTCGAGGTCATCGACTCTACTCTGCCGCTCTTGCTGCTGCTCAATTTCTACCTGTCTGATAAGATGTCTGCAGGGAACTCCGCTCCGTTCGCTTGACCGGTACCAGCCGAGTTCCCTGTAGAGATCCCTCAGCCGTTTACGTTGTTGGTAGACCCTTTCGCGCCCTCATTTTTAAAACAGTTCCTTAGCCTGCCACTTAAAGTGCAGCCAGTTTTCCCAGTCCCAGTTGATGTTTGTCCATTCATCACAGAGTTTCTGTAGCTGGTCACTAAAAAAACTGGGAAAGGTAGGAGGAAGCCTGCAAGGACCTCTGGGAGTAATTTTTAAAATGACCAATTTGTGGTCTGTTGACATGTTGTGTGCTGTGGTGTGACGTGTCCTTTGAACATACTGTTCCAAGTTTTGGGACACGTACACCCTATCTAGTCTCGTCGATATCTGGCCTCGGCACCACGTTGTTTCTACCTTCGATGGGTTATTCCTCCTCCAGACATCGACGAGATCAAAATTTACACAGCATCTTTTTAGAGCGGCGGTTCTGCCGGTTCCAGAGTTTGCATTCCCGCCTACTTTGTCCAAACGTGTGTCTTCCACACAATTCCAGTCCCCGGCTACTATTAGGTATTCTGTTTTCAAGGGCAGAGAAGAAACCGCTTCTGTGGTATGGGTTGTTCGAGGCATATACTGCAACAAGCCGGATGGTACGGCTACCGTACTTCCAGTCCACCGTTATTAGACGTTCCATTGCGTCCTTCTGGACGTTGAAGAACCCCCCCCCGCGATTGGGGGGATTATTAGTATCCCCATCCCTCGCAAGTGAGCATCCCCAAAGCACCAGTAGCTGGTGACTGGGTAGCTTCTCGTGAAGTTCTCCACGTCCCAATGCTTATAAAAATGGGTTTCTTGAATCAGGAGGATATTAATTTTGTACCTTAACATTAGCTTCCAGACAGTGCTTTGTGCGAAGGAGTTGCGTAAACCGTTGGTGTTTAAAGTGGCAATTTTAAAATCCATGTTTCTATTTGGAGGAAGGGGGGGTGTTGTCTGTTTGTTGCTCTACATGTTCCACCTGTGATTCACTATCGGAGTTGTTTGGAATATCCATAACGAGGTCGTTTTGAAATTCCATTTCTGTGACGCTATAAATGTCCGTGCTGCAGATATGTGAATGGGGTTCTGCAGGTTGGTCCGCTACTGGGGATAGGTTTCCTGTCTTTGTTACCGCCTCCTCAAGGGGCTGGGTGCCTTCGCGTTGGCTTGTAGTTTGGATGTTGTCCATTTCATCTTCTGACGAGAGTAGGCTGCTTTGTTTAGCCTTTTTTGCCTCTTCTGTTTCTGCCTCTCTTGTGCGCTTTATTGGGGTGCTGGTTGTTACGACTTCTTCCTCTTTGCTGCGGGTTTCGAAGTTGGCTGTTATTTCCTTGATGTGGCGGGTTGCCCTGGGTGTCTTACCCGTTACGGGTTTCATGGAGGTTGTGTTTTCTGCTAGTGTTTCTTTTTCGGTCTGTTGCCGGAGCTCTGGAAAATCGCTCCCTGATGATACCTCAGGTTTACCGAGGGGTATAGCCCTGATCGGTATTATGGTCCCTCCAGCTGCTTCTGAGAGTGTTCTGTGCGAGCACTTGTCCACTTTATGGGTCAAGTCCCCACATTTAAGACAAGCTTCTGTGCAATTTACTATTTTGTGCTCTGTTGATTTGCAATTTCTGCACTGTAGTTTTGGGCATTCTGCCCCTAGGTGACCCTCAGAGTTACATCGGAAACACAATCTTTTAACACCCGGGTAGTTAACCATGACCCTTGTTTGGCCCACTAAAATGAAGTTGGGAACTACCTTTTTCGTATCCATCTGTATTTCAACGTCGCCTGTTTTCCAGCCTTTGTAATCAGCATGTTCAAATGCTTTGATACTAATAATATCGCCCCATTGGCTAAAAAATTTCTTGACGTTGTCTTCATTCTCCAGGTATTCCAAGGGAAATCTAGTTATTCTTAACGTTTTCCGTAAACTCCCTATTAAATAAGGTTTGATCGTTTGTCCCGCACAGGGGAAACCCTCTAATAATTTGCTTCTTGTTTGGTCATTTTTGACTACAATTTGGAATCTTTCTTTTGAGTACGGTGTGAAACCGTATATGTTTTCTGCCCCTACTGCATCAATCAGAGCTTTCACTAACGCCCGCTCATCTGGGAGCCGCTTGACTTCGATGCCAAGCGTTCTAGTTCTGGGTAAGAATAACGGCATTGTTGAGGGAGGACCTAACTACTGGCTGTAGAAGGGGGGGAGGTAAAGGAGGGCGAAGTCGGGGAACGCCCGGTGTCCCTCACAACAAGCGAAGAGATAGCAGAAGGAATGGGTAAAAGAGCCAATAATAAGAAAAAAGGTCTTACCAACGCCGAGGTACTTCTGTAGAAAGTGAGCATGGAGCTCTCTCTTCGGGCTGCGGGAACTGGATCCTCTTTTGGACTGGAAGGCACAGGTTCTTTCTTCTTCGAACTGGAGCTCTCTTTCACGTCTTGGCAAATAAGGTCTCTTCAGTGGGAGCCAGGCCCAAGCTGAGACACCAGGCAGAAGCATTCGCAGGTCATCTCGACCCATAGGAGTTGCCAAATGGTGTGCCACCCTTTTTTAATAAATTACTCTGGATTTAGAGAAAGATGTTGAAAGTTTATTTTTCACTTGATTAGAGTATAATAAATTTAGTTTAATCCTTTATCCAAGTGTGAGCAAACAAAGTTTGTGCCTGAAAGTATCTTCAGGTCTGGGGTAAGGTGGTACAACACCAGGGCAACTCGTTGCAAAGGTGGAGCAAGATACCAACACTCCTGTCTCAGTATCTCCTATAATGCAAAACACATCTCCTTGCTGGGGGTGTTTGCATTAGGAGATACTGAGACAGGAGTGTTGGTATCTTGCTCCACCTTTGCAACGAGTTGGCCTGGTGTTGTACCACCTTACCCCAGTCCTGAAGATACTTTCAGGCGCAAACTTTGTTTGCTCACACTTGGATAATGGATTAAACTAAATTTATTATAGATCAGGAGGAAAAACTTCCTTTATAAGTGATAAGGTGTCATTTAAGGGAATATTGGCAAATAGTGAGGTGATATCAAAGCTAACCAAAATATATATCATGTAACGTTAAATTCTTAATAAAAGATTTGAAATGGATAGTTTTTACTTACAAAGTGGTATTGACTAGTAAGGGGCAGGGGTAAGAGAGCTTGCTAACTGTTTTGCTAATTTATAGCATGGAGAATGTGTAGCATTTACTACAGATGATCTTCTGTGTGTGTGGGGGGGGGGGGGGGAGATGAAGAGTTTGAGATTTTTTTTTCTTTGTGATTTCAGGAGGTCAGGAAGAAACTTTTTTGAGCAGACTTTTCATCTTAAACTGAGATTGGGTGGGATCTTAATCTCAAGGTCTGTAGATGGAGCAATAATGTCCATTTTTCAATTGCATTCACTGGTCTTAAGAATAACTATAGCACTTCCCTTATCCAATCTGGTGATGACTGTATTGCTATCTTTGCATAGTTTCCTGATGGCACTGAGTTGGCAAGATGATAGATTTCTTTTAGGAGGTGAAGATCGAAAAAGAATACTAGTGACGTCAAGCCCAGTCCCCAGCATTCAAGACATTGCTTCCATTTGGATAAGAGATGAGTTTTTTGCTTTATGAAGTTTGATTTGCTGGTTGTTTTACATTTACTGCATGCTTCCACATAGATTGAGTATCAAGCTGGAATCCTTGGTGCAAACTACCTGCTGTAAGCTAAGTTTTTTTTTTCCTTTTCCCAGATGTTTTTTTTTTTATATATCTTCTGTTGAACCAAGGTTTGGAAAGTGGATGAACGTTACTAAGTGGGGCAAGGAAAATCTTGAGCCAGAGGACGTGAAAAGAAGGGGATTCTAAATTTTTCACCCTCTGGCAGGCAGTGTAAGAACAGACAAAGGCACAGGTGCCAAAGAGTCAAAGCTGTATAACTGTGAGAAGATCTCCACATAGCCTTTAAAGGAATGCGGAGAACCCACCAGGGCTTCTGACCTAATGTCCAATCCTCATTCTCGTGGTGCCCCCTGTTGGGTATCTACCTGGATACTGAACGAACGAAGATGGGCTGGCAATTTGGGATTTAGCCGACCAAATTGTATTCTTATTGGTTTAAACCAATATAGAAAATGATGGTAAACATGACAAAATTTCATGCTGGCTTGGGCGTCGCCCAGTTAAACAAGGTCCCCGTTGTTTTCGCCAGGGAACCAGGGCGAACGGCGAAAAGTCAGCTACTGGAACAAATCTGGAAAAACACCCCAACTCAACATCACCAGAGTTAAAGATCGGTACTATCAACATAGAAGCCTGAATGACAACGGGATGGAGTTAGTTGAAGAATTAGATAGGTACCAGATCAACATAATAGGGGCGACTGAAACAGAAAAGACAAAAACTGGTGAGATCTTTCTGAGCAATAAATACAAAATATTATATTCAGGAAATGACAATCAAGGAAGAAAAGGTGTAGCCATAGTATTCAACACAAAATATGAGGCTAATCTTCTTGAATGGCAGGCAGTCTCAAGTATAGTGATGTGGGCAAATATCAGAATGGGGAATTGGACAATGAGAGTTATTTGTGTCTATGGTCCCACAGAAGGTTCCACTAAGGTAGAAGTGGAGGAATTTTTTGATGCTTTAGAAAAAGCAACTCACACAATGAAAAAGGAAAAGTTGGTATTTGTTGGGGATCTAAATAGCAGAGTAGGAAATGATTGTCAGACATACAGAAATATTTTGGGAAAATTTGGAGAAAAGAGCAAAGCTAATAATAATGTCAAATACCTGTTGGATTTCTGCTTAGGACATGGACTGGTTATTACTAACACCATGTTCCAACATAAAAATGTGCACAAATTCACATGAAGAGAAGAGGCAAGGAATAAGAAAAGTCTAATTGACTATGTTATTGTTGATAATGATGTTTTCTCCTTGGTGCAGGACACCAGAGTGTACAGAGGATTTGAAATTGGAAGCGATCACTATTTAGTCTTGAGCAGGATAAAATTGAATTTCATATTGAAAAGAATAACATGTAAGAAAGTTTTAAAGCAAATAAAAGTTGAGCAGCTCTCAGATGTGAGCTGTAGACTAAAATACAAAAAGATTATTGAAGAAAAAATGAGAGAGTTTGAGAATATGAACCGAACCTTGGAGATTCAGTGGCAAGCCTTGAAGAAAACCCTGATTGATTCAGCCAAAGAGGCATGTGGTGAGGTTGTCTGCAAGGATAGAAAAATCAGAATTCCATGGTGGACACAGGAAGTTAAAGAAGCAGTAAGGAAAAGAAGAAAGCATATCAAAAGTTCCTGGCAAATAAGTCAGCTTTTGCTCTTAGAGAATACAGAGACAAATATAAAAAAGTGAAACACTGTGTAAAACTAACTAAACAAAAGTCATGGGAGTACTTTGGCAAGAACATAGAAAATAAATATCAAGAAGGTAGTAAGATATTCTGGAGGTTGTTGATGAAGCTTGGAAATGGAGAAAAGAGTGCTGTAAAAGAAGTTAGAGATGATAAAGGCGACATGAAAACGGGAGAAAAAGATATCCTTGAAGTATGTAGTAATTACTTCGAAAAATTGCTAAATAAAGCAAGCAGTGAGAGCACAGTGGTAAAAAACACTCAACAGGCATACAATCAGGAATACGTATCCATATTTGAAGTAGAAAAAGCCACCAAAGGCTCGAAATGTGGAAAGGCAGTAGATGATATTCGACCAGAAATGCTGAAGTATGGTGGTATAAGAGTCTTACAGTGGCTGCACTGCATAGTTCAGAAAGCCTGGACAGAGGGACGAATTCCCGATGATTGGAGTAGAGCTCTCATAGTACCAATATATAAAAAGGGAAATAAAACTGAATGTGAGAATTACAGAAGTATTTCCCTACTGAGTGTTCCTGGCAAGATCTATGCAATTATACTTGAGAAACGGTTGAGAAGAATTGTGGAAGAAAAGCTTGGTGAAGAACAAGCTGGATTCAGGCCAAATAGAGGCTGTCAGGATCAGATCTTCACTTTACAACAAATAGTTCAGAAATCATGGGAATATAACAAAGATCTGTATTTAAGTTTTGTCGATCTGGAAATCGCATACGACAAGGTGCCTGCCAAGAGAGAAGCTATTCAATACGCTTTAGTTATATGGTGTTAATGGGGCATTATATCAAGCAATACTTGGTCTTTGAGTTGTAAGTCAGCAGTTAGAATTGAAGGAAGTACAGGAAGATGGTTTAATGTTAAATCTGGTGTGAAACAAGGATGTACATTATCCCCTCTGTTATTCATTGTCTATGTGGATCACATTATGAAGGAAAGTGGTATTGAACATGGTATCAGATTTGGAAATGTTAATGTCAGCTCTTTGCTTTATGCTGACGATGTTATACTTCTAAATAAATCCACTACAAGTTTGCAAGATTCCCTGACTAAATTTAATAACTGCTGTAATAAATATGATATGAAGGTCAGCATTAAAAAGACAGGGAATCTGTGGAACAAGTAAAACATTTCAGCTACTTTAGCATGATTTTTACTGAAGATGGTAAATTAAATATGGAAATAGACAACAGAATCAACAAAGCTGGTATGGTAGGCAGTCAATTGAATAAATTCATATGTAATAAGAGAGAAATTAGTGGGAACACTAAATTAGCTGTATACAAGACAGTGTTCAAACCAGTTTTAACTTATGGATCTGAGAACTGGGTCAGAAGTAAAACACTTGACCAAAGACTAGAGACCGCAGATATGAGAGTCCTGAGAAAGACTAGAGGCATGAACAGATGGCAGTATCATATTAAAAGATGTTGAAAATTTATTTTTCACTTGGTTACACTATAATAAATTTAGTTTAATCCTTTATCCAAGTGTGAGCAAACAAAGTTTGCTCCTGAAAGTATCTTCAGGACTGGGGTAAGGTGGTACAACATCGGGAAGAACTTGACATTGGCAGCATCCAGGAATGCGTTAGTAGAGCTAATGTAATGTAATGGACCTACAGATTTAAATTTTAATATGAATAAGAGACAAGGGACTTTGTTTAATTTTTGTGTTAAAAAATCTCTTATTGAAGGTGTTTGTGACACAACAGATAGTGATTCATCCACCTCCAGGATCTACAAAAGGAGGGGAAAATTACATGCACACAGGAGAAAAAGTCTGCATTCACTCCTAAGTACTTATAATAATATTATAAATTTTTGGTGATCAGAATGGGATATGTCAATGAAAATCAGCACAAATTAATTTAATGATGTTTGATCAATTATTAATTAATAATAAAAAATCAGCTAAATTAACACATTACAAAATAACCAAGGTGTTCCATGAAAGGAACACTTCACAATTTCAGGATTTGTGAAGTGTTTCGTCGTAGAAAAAGTTTGGGAAACGCTAGATTACCTATTTACGGAATGGATTCTCCTTCTGTTGACATGTGCAGAAGTGTCAAAAGGTCTCGTATCTTGAAATTATGTGGTGCATAACTTCAAATTCACATAAAAAGAGGACCCGGGTGTAATTATAAAATATTTTCAGAAGGATTGGAAAGAAAGAGAGCTGCAATATTCATGGTCAACGCTGAAGTCAAGGCAATATTAATTTCTCAGCACAGCAACGAGGACTTAGTACTTATTGAAATAACATACAGAGGAATTAGAACTTTTGCTGCAAGTATGTATCTGAACTATCACGCTGACATAAAATACGACCTAGAAAAACTTTGCAACATCGTGGATTTTACCATCAACCACAGCCTAATTCTAGGAATAGATAGCAACAGCCATTTGTGTTTTCATTAAACTAAGCTCAGCTTAGTTTAATGAAAACACAAACAATAGAGGAAAAAATTTGGAAGAGTTCATAGCATCAAATTCTCTACACATACTAAAATTTGGAAGAGTTCATAGCATCAAATTCCATACACATACTAAACACCAAGCACTTCACCAATAAAACCATCTTAGAGAAATTTATAAAAGCATTAAGAAGAGAATTTTCACGCCTAATCTCAGAACATCACTTTAATGTGAACAGCGAACAACAGCTCAGCTTAGACAAAAATTTAGTCATCTGAGCATCAGTACAAACCGATATAGGCCTCTGTGTTTTCATCAGGTCTGATAAAACCCAGCAACCAAACACTCAGAACAACCAAGAAGCTAAACATCAATTAAAGAAAATCAATACTTTGGTGGAACAACGAACTAATAATAAAATGTGTTAATGCACTCTGACAACTATACCAAAGAACATAGAATAACCAAGATTTGAGAGAGTCGAAGACAGAACTATTACAAAGCCAAATACAGCTATCAGTCCAAAATTACAAACACGAAAACAGAATCATGGAAAAAATTCTGCACAGTTTCAACTATGTTGAATCCTTGGAATTGCATATATAAATTAGCAGCAAGCAAGAATAAGACAACACCTATGTTATCAATTATCAATAAAACAGACGGCATCTACACAAAAAACTTAGCAGAAACTGCAGCTTTTATGATAGATAAGTTTATTCCCAATGGCGATGGATCAACAGATGAAGAAATCCACAAAATTTACAGACAAAGAATGAAAACAGATATAGACACTCCTGATGGCAACTTGTTTACATCTGATGAAATCGAGTCAGTATTAAGATTAATGGATCCAAGAAAACGGAATAACTACCGATGTACTCCTAAGAGTGTTTCTTGTATTCCCCAAATTCATAACAACAGTTTACAATGAATGCCTAAAAAGAGGATGATTTCCTTTAGTATGGAAACACTCAAAAATTATACCATAATCAAACCAGGAAAAGAATCTTCCAGCGAAATCAGCAAATACAGACCAATCAGTCTCATAAACATTGCAGGTAAGGTACTAGAAAAACTTCTAATATACCGAATAATGCACTAAGTCTACTTCAAGAAACCTATTTAGCAGCAATTAATAGACCTCAGTCCAGCACAGTAGAAGCAATTATGGAGGTTAAAGAGTTCACAATAGACAGTCTACAGCAAAAAAATGTACTACTGATCTCACTCGATGTACAAGGAGCCTTCGATGCTGTGTGGTGGCCAGCCATAATCAATTAATAGATTTAAAATGCCCAAAAAACTTACTCTACCTTCCAAAATATTATTTTACAGACAGAAGAGCAACCACGACATTAAAAACCAGAACTGTAGCGAAAGAAGTCAAACAAGGCTGCCTGCAAGGTTCCTGCTGTGGGCCAGGTTTCATCCAGTACGACTTGCTATTAACACTTCCTTTCACTACTGAAACAAAAGTCATAGCTTTCGCCAATGATGCGATAATTATGATTGTAATGATTTGGGGATGCGACGACTTACAGTTAGAAGTAACAGCCAACAAAGAACGCTTTAAAATTGCAGAGTGGGCACGCGAGTAGAAAGTTACCTTCAATAGCACTAAAAACCAAGCAGAACAACTTGCTGTAGTTCAGTCACTTACATATCTCTGGGAATTAGAACTCAACACCTCTCAACAAAAGACAGCAACAATTTACACTGATAGTAAAAGCACTATAGACGGCATAAAAAACTAGAACAATCATATAGCATTAATAGAACAGATAAGAGAGCTGGTTCAGATTCTCACTGTAGAGGGATGGAAAATCAAGTTCTGCTGGGTAAACGTGCATACTGGGGTAGCAGGAAACGAGAGAGCAGATCAGCTGGCTAAAGAAGCAGCTAGAAATGAATGACTAGAAACAAGTTACCAAAAGTACTTAAAATCTGCTATAAAAACACTTGCAGAAGAGAAAAGCCTAGACTTGTGGGAAGAAGAAGAATGAAAGACATCAAAAAAACGGCTCAGCAACAAAAGAATTCTTGCCAAGCATCAGAAGCAGGCTCCGGCTCTAGGTTTAACCACGCTTCTAATGGGACATGGCAAACTAAGCCATTACTCACACAGATTCCATATCCTGGAATCGCCATCAAGCATTTGTAGTCCACACCTTCAACAGACTGTTGACCACATACTCTACGACTGTCAGCTACTGGACTCTCTCCGGATGCCCCTAATACAACATGTCATCACTTCGGGAGACAAGTGGTCAGTGTCAAAACAGAGACATCGAAAAGTATTACTCAGAATTAATTAAATTTGCCAATAAAAAAAACTTCCAGTCCTTGTAATCTAACATAATTACTGATATTGTATATATAAAAATATAAATGTAAATATGAATATTGATACAAAAATATAAATATTAATCAGTTCTTGTAAGCTACATGTAATATAAGTATCGTATGCAATGGAGCATATAGGAATAAATTACCTCCTGGTAGGGTTACTATTGGGAGGAAAATGCAAAAAAAAAAAAAAAAAGTTACTCACAACAGCAGTCTATCCATCTTCGTGTAGACAATCTCAGGCAACAGTTCTCTTTCTCCTATCCCTCAACTACACATCCCCTAGTAATTGTGCCATTCATAATCCTTACCCTTCTCCTTGATTCCTTGTTATCATATTTCAGTAACACACTCACAACTCTACTTCTCACACTCTTCCACTTCACTCTTTTCTGATAACATTCTCATATCATGCACTATGCAAAACATGCATTCCAACCAGCACTGTCAGTTGATGCTTTCTATCATCTTCACAGCCTCTGTCATTCCTTATATCACACCTTCCCCAGACCTAACTTTGACATTTGCTCTTGGTTGATTATCCATCACAATTGTTTCAACACACACAATGCTCTGACTCTCTTCCACTGTTGCTTTCTGCCCTTTTCAGTTCATCTTCAGATTGGCAGTTAGAAAAGCCAAACACTTTTCTTACAGCCCCATTTCACTTGGTATCCACCTTAATTTATTCTTAACATTTCTTTCTTTCACTTACCCATTGTGCTATATTCATTGTCTCATTTTTGTCCTGCCCAGCAGTGGTATCACGTGCCCTTTTCGGTTGGGTGTGCTGTCGTGGCTTATGCAACCCATGCTACAAAATTCACATCAGTTTGATCGTATGATTGCATTTTTGTCGATGTATGAATGTTTTAAGAGTGTATAGCACATCATTGCTCATCTTAATTGGTCTGATGCAATTAATTGTAGGATAACTTTGAATACTTTAATTTATCAATTAATTGTTCCCCACTCTGCACAGATTTGGTTACAATGTGTTTGTTTTAAGATACTGTATATTATAAAACAATAATGAAGGAGAATGATATATTTGAATAACTCAAAGGTGTAAAATTTGGAAGAGGAGGACAGGACTTACCTCCCTCAACTACAGTACTGTTTCCCATTGTCAATATGGACAAAAAATAATTATATATTAAAAACTTGTCTGTATTTATATATAAAATCTTGTCTACCATGTCAGTTCACACTTCACATATGAAATTCAGAAAACAAAAACAGCAATTCATGACAGATGATGCTCATTTGGATTGGTTGGCACAATAACCAATCTTATTGTGCCAACCAGAGGCTATCATAGTTTATAGCCTCTAGGTACTATTGTCTCAGAGCTCACCCCGCCTCACCTTCTGAGTGCTTTAATACTACTAGAATGCTAAGAATTTGATCCACTGTGCCATTTACATCTTTTCAAAGGGCTCAAAGGTGTATGTATTTTGAATGCACACCCTAGCTATTAGCGCGAATGTGATGTACAATGTTTATGCATAAAAAAGTATCCTCTTCATGAAGTATTAGTATGTTGTATTTACTTTTAGGAATCACGCAAAGTCTGGAAACAATTAGGGTAGTCTTTAACAGGAATGATATTGGTGATATGGCTATTCAATGGATTCACCCCTTGCCTTGCTTGTGATGGGCTTCCTTCATAAAAAGAGCAACAGCTTGCTTTTTTTTTTATTGCCATCACAAAAAAGAGAGAGGTTATATATATATATATATATAAAGGCTATTTTAAATGGCTGGTAATATCAAGTGGGCATAAAGAAATTATAAAATTAAGGCATTTACTTTTCTTTAGTTTAAACACAGAGCTTGAAATTACTTTTTTGCATTGGAACTTTACAGCCCAGTAGTCTTACTATGATTATGCTTATTCTTTAATAGAAAGAGGTGTAGTCAAGGAATTGTTTTCTTTTCAAGTTATTGGCAATTAAGAAAAACCCATTACTAGTGACTATAATGTACTTGAGGTTCATAGAGGAAAATCACATGAGTAACTGATACATGAATATCAGTATGTGAATTGACAAATAGAAATGACTTTAAACAAAGATCCCTACTTCTTCTATGTAGTCATTAATGGGGAGGGGGGGTTAGGTGGTTTATCTGTCACAAAAATCTAAATTTGTATACTACTCAACAACAGGAAGTGATTAAAAAAAAAAAAAAACTTAGTATTCGTAATCGTGAACATCATGAATCCCATTGGATTGGATTCATGATGTTCATGATTGCCAGCATCATGAATGCCATGATGCTGGCAATCCAATCACAAAGGACAGTAGGGAAACTAAGATTGCAGCTTGTTCAGAAGGCCTCAATGTCAGACATGATCAAATGCCTTTGAAATATCAAGAATGACAATGAAAAGATTGCATATCTCATAAGAAAACATTTATGTGACAAACTTCATTAAGCTGTATTTATGATGATCGTGAAAGGTCACAAAACCTCTAAAACAATTAATTACTTGCGCATGCTGTTTATGCATGCACAAGTAATTAAGGAGAAAGAAGTAATCTTTAATAATATTCTTTTTAATAAGCTGTGAATTGCACCAGTGAGAAAAACAGTATGGAGTGATAGATAACTGAGGTCAGATAGAATGAAGGAAGAAGATTAGTTCAGTCAGTATGTTGGGGATTGGACAGTGTATAGTGTTGACCAGCAGGGATGCTCTAGTTCTCACGTGATTAGAAGAAAGTGGAGGAATGGTATCATCAGAGCAGTGTCGTTGAAAGTGACTGAAGGGAGTCTATGAGAGATGGGCAACCTATTAAGCGTATTACCCTCTTCTCTATATCGGCAAGAAGTCTTAGTGAGATTTGGGGTGCACCACCTGAATTCTGAGAATAATATTCAAAGATTGATCAGATTTGAGACTTAAATTGTTAGGAGTTGAACAGGAGCAAGTAATGGTTTGAATGAAAGAGAGCCTCAATTTTTTTAGAGGCTGAGGATGCTTTTTGATGTAATGTCGGTGCCATGATAAGTTGGATAGGACAGGTGAACCAAGAAGGGAAAATTGATCAATTAAGGATATTGTCAAATCCTTTCTTTTAAGCTTACATGGTGATCCGAATGCATTTTTTGAAAATTATGGAGACAACTACTGTGTTTGAATAAAAACTTTAGTTTAATATAGCTAAATATTTCATTAAGAACTTATGGCTTTGCTCAGGTGGATTTGTGCATCTATAAATTTTGTTTTTCATTAATTGCTCATATCAAACTTAAATTCTCAGGGAGATGTAGATTTCATTTACTGTAGTCGAATGCCAATGTAAACTGAGGTTTGTTATTATTTATTTTTTCTTCATAATCTGAAGATTGTACAGTCAGTTGAACGCCTTTCTAGTCTCTTTCTGTATAACATGCAAGCCTTTTTAATTCTTGCTAAATGTTTTTGGATCAATTCCTTTAATGATTTTCAGGAGTATTTTTGTTATTTCATATCATTTGCGATATATTTAATTTTAGTTATTATCCTTGTCAGGATAACATGACTTTTTTTTTTTTTATCAATAATAAAATTCTCTATATACAAAAAGAATTTGAAGAGCTAGCTGATAATGTTTATCAACAAATACACGGACTGAGGAAATTTTGTGGTTGTTAAAATTGTCACTATCCAGAAAATCAAATTTTTACACAGTACTCATTTCCAGATTAGATTAGGAAAATAGTGTCTTTGATAATTATTTCACTTTTTAAAATTTTTAAACAATTTTTAAACTATAATAAAATTAGTTTAATCCTTTATTCAAGTGTGAGCAAACAAAGTTTGCACCTGAAAGTATCTTCAGGACTGGGGTAAGGTGGTACAACACCAGGACAACTCGTTGCAAAGGTGGAGCAAACTACCCTTCCCTTAATGCATAATATTAGACATATCCGCAAGGAGATGTATTTTGCATTATGGGAGATACTGAGATAGGAGTGTTAGTAGCTTGCAATGAGTTGCCCTGGTGTTGTACCACCTTACCCCAGTCCTGAAGATACTTTCAGGCGCAAACTTTGTTTGCTGACACGTGGATAAAGGATTAAACTAATTTTATAATACTCTAACCAAGTGAAAAATAAACTTTCAACAAATTTTTAAACTGTTGAGAAGTGGTTACAGGGCTGACACAGAGGAGTTCTTTCGCTTGGTTGAACAGCAGGAAGGAGTGATGACAAGAGACCATCCCTGGAAGTTACGAAAGGAAACTGTTTGCAAGAGGGTGAGGAGTGGTTTCTTTGCATGGAGGGTGGTTGAACCATGGAATGCATTGCCTGATGGAGTGGTGAGAGCAAGAATGGTCAATGAGTTTAAGGAGTGGTATGATAGACTTTGTGTTTCTCAGGTGGGACCTCCCCTCAATGAATCTTGATAGACTTTGTGTTTCTTAGGAAGGATCTCTCATGATGAGTCTTTTGACTCCATGGAGGCCTGAATAATAATAATAATAATAAAATATTGTCAAATGTTGGAGTGAAGTACGATCTTTCTTATGGATAATAAGACACGACTGAATTGTAATTGAAAACCACTCAGTTGTCTTCACGCTGTTCTTAAGTGGTTTGAAGTACTGAAATTGGTTATTGAAGATCCTGAAGAATAGGAATGCAGAGTACTGTCATTAGCAAAACTCTCTCTCATCAAAGAAGTCATTGATGTGAGAGAGAGAGTGTGGAGCCCTAGGTACTTCAGCATTAATAGAGATATCCGATGCCATTTACCATTATACACATGAGCAACCATAGAGGAGGCTGGCAATCCAATCACAAAGGACAGTAGGAAAACTATAAGATTGCAGCTTGTTCAGAAGACATCAATGTCAGACATAATCAAATGCCTTTGAAATATCAAGAATAACCACATGGGTTTCTCCTTATCTTTCCTTTGCTTGTATCCAAGATGGGTAAGGGTAGCAAAAAGGCCTGCTGTAGAACAAGAATGACGGAATACACAATGGTGATTGATAATTGATCTCTGTTAGTGAAGAAGCTGATTGATAATGATCCTCTCCATTACTTTTGAGAGCAGTGGAATGATAATTAAATGGATGACTTTTATATCTCCATTTTCAGATACATGCTGAATAAAGATTTGCTTCCATGCTGTTGGGTAGATGGGCAGATGACTATGGCAACTAATATAAGTAATACAAGTTGAAAGCCATCTTGTATAGGAGACATATTAGTATCTAGATTAAGGAAAATTTTTCTGATGTCCTTCTGGCAAAAGATCAGAGGAAGCATGCAATGTGTAATTCGTAGTGCAGGAGGCACTACGAATTACACATTGCATTGTAATTCTAAATTGTAATTGTAATTGTAAATGACATAAGGGAAATCAATTACGAATTGATTTCCCTTAGTCATTTGATGCCAAGATGTCCTTATCCTTGGATATTGTTATCATTGTACCATCAGGATGTGTGAGAGGTAAAAACAGAAAAGGGCAGAAGTTATGTCCAACAATCTTAGCAAAGGAGTCAAGAAGGCAAGCTAATTGCATGTTATTCTTAGTCTGTTTTGTAATTAACTTTTTTTTGCACTTGTAATATAAGATGGAGTTTTAGATTTAAGCCACCTATTGAACATATCCTGCATTTTTGTCATGGACTGTAGAGGCACATGTTTTAGAAAACCAGACTTGGATAAGAGTCAGGGTGGGGGTTTGCAGTGGAGTGAGGAATGAAGGTCCTCATTCCAGTGAGGATTAGTCCAGTGCATATGTTTGGATCAGGAGATTGAAAACAGTAATCTGCCATGAAAAAGAAGCATTAAAATTCTAGAGGTTATCCTAGTTGAGGCCAAAATTGGCTGGGAGGAGAATGATCTGTGGAATAGGAAACTTGGATAAGATGGTCAAAGCAGACATCCACAGTATATTTGGTTCAGCAACAGTCCTGATGTTGGAAGAATCATTAAGATTATCTGGTATTCTGGTTGGTAAGTTAACTATTTGTGATAGATCATGAATGCTGGCTAATGATTTGACTTCCCTTCCATCTTGATCTGTGAAGTTAGAGAAGGGGAGCCAGTATGTGTTATGGACATTAGTCTCGTAAGAAAACAATCTCACACTTAGGGCAATTAAATTGTGTGAAATCAACTTTGGCAATAAGTAGTCAAGAAGGGTGGTAAAGGCAGAAGATGAAGGCTGTAAAGTGAGGTAAAGGAAATCTTGAGCCAGAGCAGATTGAAAAGTTGGGATTCCAGGTTGGATAGCCTTTGGCAAGGGATATCTGATTATACAAAAGCACACATTCCTCCCTTTTTGCAGAATGTATCAATCAAGGTGTAATTGGGATAGTTGAGGTGAGCTAAAGTTGTGGATGATGTCAATTGAGTTTGGTTAGGAATAGCATATTGGGTTTTGGTGTCGGTAAGTGGTTATGTGTAGCATTAATGTTTGTACTGATATGTTGGCTGTTTGTGAAATGGATGTGGAAGTGTATTTTGGTGGGGATTTCTGTGGTAGATATTATTTTTACGCTTTTTATTGGAAATTTGTTTACATTTGCAGTGATGCAAAGATTTGTATGACTAGATTAGCATTCATGGTAGGGTTAATTCAGGAAACTTAAAAGTAGGGACATGCAGCTGGGGTGAGATACAGGCATGTAGCTTCCACACAGTGAGTCCCCTGACTCCAGTCCAAAGCAGGATTATTCGTCAGCTGATCAGGAAACTTCCAAAAGACTTTACCATTAGGTTTCTGTCCCATGTAGGCAGCCAGCCTGTATAAAACTGCTTTACGGCTGTACCTTCAAATGGAGGTGGGGGATGCTTGTTCCTTTCTTCAATAAGAATAGGCTGGTAAGCATGTCCATATCACCCATACTGCATGTGGGAAGAAAGAGGTGGGGGGGGGGGACCAGAGATTCTATTCTGCAGGTGAAGCAGAGTAGTATTTCACTGGGGGATGAAAGGCATCTGCCACCCAGGGGTCTGGTTAGCATTTCCTCAAACGAGGCAAGATATGTTTTTTTTTTTTTATGTTTCTCCCTGTCTTTTCAAAATATTTAAAAGTGTATATTAAAATGCTGAATTGAATTATATTATCAAGTTGTAAATTTCTTTTCAGGTTTACTCATCTGTATACTTTGTGGGACATGTAGTTTATATAGGATGGATACCACTCTCTTTCCTTATCAATATGGCAATTTCAAGACAAACAAAAGATAAACTACACTGAAAAATAATAATCAAATTAACATTGTGTAAAAACGAAGATGTAAGATTTATTTTGGTCCAACAAAAGTTACCATGATATATTAGCCGCAGCATCTCTGCACTGGAACTGTTACAAATGTAATTTATTATTTCTACCTACTGATATCCCTATCTCTAATTCTTTGTTAAAGAAAACTACAGTATTATCCTCTCAGTTTATGTTTTAAGTAATAATAGTGTGTTTTAAATCCCATCTCATCACTAATCGAGTTCAGAAATTGGCAGTAAAGAGAACAACAGGTTAAATTTCATCTTGTGTCAATTTGTTCTTTTATAAATCTTTGCATATCACATATTCACATGTAGATACATGATATGCATGTTAGTACAAACCAACTATTAATGAGATAATTTACTGTAAATATCTTATTTTAAAATATATATATATATGATCTTCATATGTAAAACAAATCAGCATAGCATTCATGAGCTCATGTACTCAGTATTAAAATAATTAACTGTCCAGTTTCAGTTAGATGAGAAATTAATAATAGCATAGTGATTGACATTTTGTGCTGTTTGCAATATGCTTTAATCAGAATTGTGGGAATACTGATTTATTGATAACGTATGTTTTCATCTTAAATGTGCATTGCAGTAGTTACTCCTGGATAATCAGTTATGTACTGTTGTGTTGTATTAGTCAGCTTTTGTAGGCATGATTTCACCAAAATAATTTAATTTACACACTTTAGTTCATTGCTGTATGCTAATTAAACCTTTGGTTAGACAGTCTGTTTCATATCAGATGGGTTGATTCTGATGTTTTGTAAATTTGCATCATTATAATATAATTATGGGGTGGGGGGGGAGACATCCAGCAACTGGACTTAAACTCTTATTGGGATTTTGTGTGTGTGGGTAAACTGAAATCATCAGAAAACAGAATTAAAATAATTGTTTCCTTATTTATTTGTACAACAGTATGGACTCATAAGTGTTACCTAATTATGTGCTATGTAGCTGTAGTTTAATGAAATGGAATCAAAAGGTTCACTGCATGAATATATTTCTTAAATATGATTATGGTCATAATGTTTGTTTTCATAACAAACGGGGAAACTGTCCTTAATCATGAACTTGACTCAAAAGCACATTTTTTTCCCGTGCTGATTCGTCAATCTATATACATTTTCTTTTGTATATTACTCCTTGACATAGATTGAGTTTGAGAGAAATTTAAAAAAATAAATTATGTTGCACAAATTCAGGTGTGATAAATAGCAATGCAGTATTTCCATTATTCAGCAGCTGTATAGTGCTGTACTCTTATATTGAGGTGATTTGATAGTATGTTATCCTCAGAATATCTAAGACTAATATCTGACCTTTTAATATATAGAAAACTATTGAGACAGGTACATAAACAAGAATATTTGTGTATCAACATTTGTGTAATTTAAATTCATTCTCATATTAACTTCTAACTTCATTTTAAATAAGAAATTATTCTGTTGGCAGATCTGTTCACATGTCAGTCTTGTTGGTTGAGTGGATTGCACTTCTGTTTTCCATCCAGTAGGGAATACAAATCCCACTAGGCATGGATGCTTACTGGAGGCCTAAAGTAGCTTAAAAAGTTGTGTTTGGTTTCTAGAGCAAGATTTTTTCTGCAGTTACCTAATTCCTTAGACAATCTATAATAGGTTTAGAACCCTAGATGGACAGAATTTTCATGAAAAATAAAAAAAAATAGGACATTGCACCAAAATAGTTAACCGCACGTATCTGCTCACTAATCAACAGCTGTATCCTTAGCTGTTAAATGATAGTGGCTTCATGCTTTCCACAGAAGGAATAAATGCAAAACCACCATCTTGATTATTAGAGACCTGAAATGTCTTGAAAGAATTCAATGAAATAGTCTTTTGAGCAGGGTTTCTGAATTATTTAATTACTTAGTTCACCTTTAATGCTAAATGAGCAGTACATTATTTAAAATAGGAAACAGATGTAAGTAGATGGTCAGCTACATTCTTTGTACTATTTAAGAAGTCATATAAATATTGCAACATTAGATCATTATAAATAATGATCATTATGGAATGCTAAAAGAAATATTCAAAGAAATACAAGGTGTAAATAAGACAGGTTAGCAGTAGTACTGCAGAATACAGATTGGAGGATTGAGTGTAATGTAGATGGTTGTGTCATCCCACAATAAGTCATTAAATAGATGGCATATAATTAATAGTAATATTATTATGTGCAATCTATACATTCACATTTCTACTTTGCTATTTTTGTGAAGTTGCCAAAAACTTTACGTCATAAGACTTCCATGGAGTTGAGGCCTAGTGTTTGGGTCACTAACTGTCACTCTCATATCTTAAATTCATCCACTGTCTCTGCACTCAACACACCATTGTAGTAATGCATTTTATCAGTCTGCTATTGTTCACAAAGTTATTCTCATTCTCTTCAGGAAGTATATTTTTAAAAAATGCATGAAAATAAAATAAAATGTAAAGCTGTTGAGCAGCTGTATTTTGACTTATGTTTTGATTAACAGAAATAATATGTAATAGAATAATTGGAGTAGCTAAATATACATTAATAACTTATAGAAATTCTTAAGTTTCTTTTATTAGGAACATGAAAACAGACTTTGAAATTAAAAATGTTTTGTAAGTATTAAATGTTGAAATTTGTGAATTCATTTAGCATTAGGTAACAGAGCAGTTTATAAATATGCTGATTTGCTTTATATTATATTGATCAGTGTAATAAACATTGCTTAAAAATGTGTTTCAAATTTGAGTTTAAGTTGTTCAAAAATTGCTGCTTTGCAGCTTTTCTCATGCTCCTTTTGTGTATTCATAAAATTACTCTGCAGTTTTGCTGAAACTTTGATGTATTATCATTCCATTTAATTAAATTCTTTCACATGAGTACATAATTGCAGAACAAGATTTTCCTAGCTAAAATCTTAATGTTATGGTAACAATATAGACTTAAAGATATTAACCAAGGAATAGAGTAAACATATACTATATGTAGACATAAATAATAATTCTTGCATCTCACCAAGTTGTAAAATTAGAATGTAACTACGGTTAACTATGAATACAGTATCTACATCTTTAATATATTTCCACCTATGTCATGTAAAGTTCTCTTGTATGTATTAATACCCTTTTTTTTACCTAAAAATAAAAAAAAATTAAAAAAAAATAAAAAAGTCAGATCTCACTATAGCAAACATTATTATAGCAATTTTCCTTAGAGCTGTTCTTTAGTCTCTGCAAGTCTGCTATAACAGTAGCTGACTGTTTCACCAAAATATTTCTTTTAAAAGTTTTATTATGAATGTCTTTGTTAGATATTAAATAATTGATTTGTTACATTCATGTGCCATTATTTTTAGAATTATTTTCTCAAAGGTGAAAGAGGCTTGCAATACTTAATGAAAAATTCAACATGCATGGAATCTTGTTAAAATCCATATTTCTTAATGCACTTTTTATGTGATACAGACTCTGCTTTTAATTTAAGATAGGACCTGCAACATAAACTGCCAGAAAAGGAAAGATAAGATTGCATGAATGTACTGTAGTAGTATAATTAAGGCATTTAGATATAGGTTGTAGGATATTTTTCATGTTATACTGAATGAAATAGAAATTGCTCAAGATTGGGGTTGGGGTGAATTTCTTAACGATGAAAGATAATATTTTATAACATTTTGATTTTTAACAGAATCATTATTTTATTTTTATTTTTTTTTAAGAGTAAATTTTGCATGCTTTCTCATTTTATGATTAGCAACAGCACCTTGAATTAGAGCTTTGAAAAAATTATTGAAATAATCTTTTACTGTTATAGTGTTTATATGCTAAGTATATGAATATTTCATATTAATTGTAGAAACATTGAACAGTGTTATTTTCAGCATGTAATAACCTGAGGAGAAATTTTATCAAGGTACAAAAATTTCTGTAAAGTATATCCAGTGTCTGTTATATACTTGTGATCTTACTGGCTGTTATGTATTAAGATAACTTTTGCAATCTTATTTTATATTTCTATTTTACTATGATTCATGTATGTTTTTAATGCTCTGAAAATGTATAAATAATTATTTGGGACTATATCTGTACAAATCTGCAGACAGATGCATATTTCCAAAGCTGGTAGATTTGATATGCAATAATACTAGCAAGATATTGCAAAAATTTCATTTGTTAGTATTTCTTTAGGAAACAAAAATTCTTGGGGTTGAGCATAATATCCTTTGGTTAAAAATGTTTCCCTATTATGTAAGGCAAAATGTAAAAGTATTCATAGCTCACTAATAGTATTTTAAATAATGCTGATGTACATATAAATTCTCCATAAGAGATCTTTAAAAAAGTTTATGCAGTATTAAACTTATCAATATTAACATGGAATGTTTTAGTATTTAACTATGATGTAAATTTTCTTCGTATATGAAAGAATCAAAAATCTTTTAAAAAAAACACTTCAGTCTCTTGAAAAATATTACTATACTCGGTATTTTATTGGATTATAATCTTCACTTATAATACAGTACTGTTCAGTTTTTCTTTTTTGATGACCATCATCATTTTGCATGTGTCCCCTCAAGAGATTCACTATGATAGTATTACATGCTTAAATTTCATATTCAAATTACTGTCTCATTTGTCAGGTCTTACACTTCAGTCTTCTAAGACATTACAGCATCAATCCACCTATATCTTAACATTCTCTAGGTCTTTTTCCAGGAATTAAAATACTTTTTACTTCTCTTTTTCTGTTTAAGTAATGATACCACCTTAGATTAGTTCTGCTTACATTCCTAAATGGTAGCAGTGCCAAGTTCATTCCTAATATCTTCATTTGTCGTATAATTCTGCCATTGAAAAAAAAACTATTCACTCCCATAACTTTTCTCAGAACTCACTAGTTTTTGATCAACTATTTTATTTCTATCCCAACTCTCAGAACCATAATAAAAAATTCATTCAAACACTGTCTTCTATACTGCTACTTCAGTGTTTTCACTTATTCTATATAAATTTATTCAGCTAGCTACCAACCATACCAGCTTTGCTCATAAAATTGTGTCTAATTTGCACTAGAATTTCCATGTTCTTGCCTGTTTTCATACTTTATCTTGTTACTGCTGATTTTTATGCCAGATTTGTATTACAGTAGTTATTCAGTTAAGTTAAAAGTTGTAACAACTTGTACTGAATTTATGTAGGAGTACACATCATCTGAATAAAGTAAAAGGCTGATTTTGAATATCCACACTTTTTCTACAAACTTGATATTACTGTAATATCAAGCAGAATCATGAATTGTACTGATTTTTTTTTTCTTCCAGAAAATTGCATTACAGTTACACTAATACATTCATATGTACAATATGAGCAATTTCAGTGCAACAACTGCCATTACATTCATATAGATTGTCCTGCTGGGTAGCATGTTGTTCAGGGACAGTAAATCTTCACATTAAACTTCACTTTACAAACAATTGATAAATCTCTAGATAAAAAAAAAAAGACTTATTTATTTGAGGAATAAGTTCTCAAGCATAAGAGATTTAACGATATTTAGTGACCAGAGAAATGGTTTCTTATAGTTGATAGTTTTTGTATAGTGAATTTGTTTTAGCATAGCATTCTACTTATGAGACTTTATAGCAAAATATTACTGGAAAGTCCCTACTAATGAGAATTGACTTATCAGCCTCATCAACCCAGTGCTGGTCAAAGGTCTTTCCCATTTCTCTTTTCCCTTCCCCACAGGTTTTCTTATCAGTTTTTTTGCCCCTTACTATTCCTGTATTCTCATCTCTCCACATCATCCTCTGTCTTTCTCTAGATCTCTCTTGGTTTCTTTCAAGAATCCAAACTGTAGTAAGGGTTGTCAATCCGTGATCTTTCATCTTTTCAACGTGGCCAGCTCACTTCCACTATAATGCTTGGCTTTGTGAACAATTTTTACCATTGTTCTATTAATTCCCAAAATATTTCTTTTCATTGCTCTTTGGCGTGTTCTAAGTTTTTACTCTGTTAGGGACCAGATTTGGGCACTTGCAATTTTATGATTTCTTCTCTGTCGTGTGTTATCCCTTTTCATTTTTAGCTGGCTGAACCACCTCTGTAGCTCAGTCAGTATAGACAAAGCCCTTTGGTCAAAAGACCTGGGTTTGATTCCCGTCAGTGACATGAGGAACCTTTATCTGGCCTCTTTTGACTAAAGGTGAGTTATTGTTGAAAGTTTATTTTCCACTTGGTTAGAGTATAATAAATTTAGTTTAATCCTTTATCCAAGTGTGAGCAAACAAAGTTTGCGCCTGAAAGTATCTTCAGGACTGGGTTAAGGTGGTACACACCAGGGCAACTCGTTGCAAAGGTGGAGCAAGCTACCAACACTCCTATCCTAGTATCTCCTATAATGCAAAACACATCTCCTTGCGGATATGTCTATTGTTATGCATTAAGGGAAGGGCCACTACCCAGACCGGTTTCGACCTTTATTGAGGTCTCTTCAGTGGGAGCCAGGCCCAAGTCGAGATATCAGGCAGAAGCATTTGCAGGTCATCTCCACCTATAGGAATTGCCAATTGGTGTGCCACCCTTTTTTAATAAATTACTCTGGATTTAGAGAAAGATGTTGAAAGTTTATTTTCCACTTGGTTAGAGTATAATAAATTTAGTTTAATCCTTTATCCAAGTGTGAGCAAGATTTGCTCACACTTGGAAACAGGTGTTAATAAACAGGGGAAACAGGACGAACACAAACGACACATTAAATACCTCCATTTTGGAAAAACCAGCCTTTCTCCCACACCACAGAATTGATTGGAAAGGTACCAAGTCCCTACACCACACCAAAACCTGGTTTGAAAGGAAATTTAAAGAAGCATGTGAAATGCTCAAACATAATCCAAATCTAAACAAAAATGGTCTAATCATTCCAAGGATGTGAAGGACCCATTTGCAACCTTTATAGCAACTAGAACAAGCCAAATAAAAATCTCAATACAAGAAGACTTGGTGAAGTGTTATTTTTTCCCCTTAACATTCAATAGCAACTTGAACTGTACAAATCCAGAAGAATCTTGGTACAGGAGGCTTTAGCAGAGTTTATTGTAATTTTTTATTTAATTTATTATTTATTTTTTTATCGCTAGAGGTCAGGCTAAGAAAAGTTTAACAATGTAGATGTAATTTACCTTTATTTATAGAGTGCAAGAGCATGTAGCTTGGTTTCCTATACACATTGTATCCTGATGAGGAACTCAATATAAGGGTCGAAACGTCGTGCTATTTTATTAATAATAAGTAAAATAATCATTTCAACACGTGTTTTGTGTCCCTAAATTTGGAAATAAGAATTAGATACATTAAAGGCTATCAACAGCACAAATAGCTTATTTGTAATAAGTGTATTACTTGCACCCGAAAAGTGAAGTGCACTTAGTTAATCGTGGGTTCCTTTTAGATATCTGTATTAAAAAGGGAAACTATTGAAGATATTTTATGTACACCTTTTTCAAACCGAGAATACGACGTCAAGTTTAAAATAAAATAGTTAAGAATGGTAAACTACATTGGCCTCCTTCAAATTTACGTAGCGTGTACGTCTCGGAAACAAAGGATTAAACCGATGTATAAATAGAACTTTTATTTTTTTTTTAATACAAGTAAGTTTTTTAAATTTTTTTTAATATTGTGGCTTTACCGTCTACTGGAATACCCACCATACACTACTAGTTGTTACTAAAATGGAAGAAAATAAATAATTTTTTCAGCTCACTTTCCTTAATAATAGCATACGAACGCATGGCATGAGGGGGGAGTGTTATTAATGACGTCACTAACAGCAATTTACATCGAAATTGTCTCACAAAAAAAGATGCACGTAGATATAATTTTGCCAAGGGCACAAACCTCTGTATGCTATTATACATATTTGTTTTATAATGTAAGCATTCTATATTAATTTTAAGAACTTATATTTCACATTCCAAGAAAAATTGGAGGTTTCCCCCCCCCCTTTCGTCAATCATTTCTCTTTTCTGCCATAGTCTGCATGCTCACTGATGCAAGATACACAAAAGCTACGTTCTACATATTCAGAAATGATCTCAATATTTTTACTAGGAGTGCAGAGAATTAAACATTGTTTGCCAACTTGGTATCAAATAATATCCATTATTTTAAATACGATTCTAAAGCCTTTTAAGGTCCTTTTGAATTTATTAAAAAAAAAAAATTAAGCTAACGCCTTTTTGTTAATTTTAATGATACTAAAACAAGATGAGACACAACTGTAGAAATCTATTATTAGAGTCTTTTTATTATGAACTCTATAATGATATACTTAATAAATTGGTCGCATTTTTGTGTTTTTACTTAAATAAACTAGTTTCATTTTGTCACAGATGGTTTTCGCTTCTGGACTACCTGGACTTTGACTATTGTTCTTATCAATATTACCAAATTCCAATCTCCTACTCTGGAAATTTTCTTTCAGTAAATGTTTGACTTGTGTTGACTAATCACTGAGTGACTTAGCAGTTTAATCCAGAGATTAAATATAGTGTCAGTTTAATCTATAACGTTCTTAAGAATATTTCACCCTGTGATTTCCCAGAATCCTGTTAGGAAAGACCAGATCGCCGAGTATCAAACTTGCGATCATTTTGAAACACGTTCCTGAGACAACAGAGGTTTTTTGTGTGCTGCTGCTATAGCAGAGCAGTTTCCATATCACATAAACAGAGCATTTGATTTTCAAGTTTATTATTATTTATAAATTAAATTGAATTTTCGGTTCATTTTCTTTTTGTGCATCAAGATTCTAGTTATTTTAGAGTAAAATGTGGAGTAAAAAAGTGGATGTTAGCGAGCATTGCAAGTTATCGTTCCTATTTATTGCCTCTACGTTTAGTTTAGAAATGTAAATGAATCACATTTTTACTGTAAAAAGGCGAATGGAACAAAGGAGAAACGAGAGTGGCTAATTTTTTCCGAAACCAGCAAAGCAATTTACTGCTTTGTCCGTAAATTGTTTTCTAAGTCACATAATAGCTTAATGAAAGGTTTTAACGAGTGGGAAAATATACCACGAACCATATGTGATCACGAGCATTCTACTGAGCATATACGAGCGATGTGCACATATCGCAAAACAAAATCAAGTTCTGTAAATAGTCGAATTGATCAAACAAATACAATCTGAAGAAAATTATTGGAGAGAGAGGCTTTAAAAAGAATAGTAGCTATCATTAACTTACCGAGCAAACTAAGGCTAGCATTAAGAGGAAATACAAATGATATTTTTTCTGATTCTTGTGGAAATTATTTATCGTGTTTACATTATTTCAGTGAATTTTATGATGTTTTAAAACATCACATGAAAATGTACGCCAACTGTAGTTCTGGGAGATCAAATTATCTTAATCTCAAAAAAAAAAAAAAAAATATTATCAGAAATTAAGGAAGCTGCTTATTTTGCAATAATACTCGATTCAACGCCAGATATTTAGTTGTAATAGGTTTCACGGTATAATAAGAACACAGATGGTTAAGAAAATAACTATTTATTAACTGAAAAGCTAATATTTCGCTGGTATTATATCCAGCACCTTCAGAGCACACAACACAAAGGTTGTTACAAAGGCAAGACAACCACAATCCGGTGTAACAGTGGGGCTAGTAAAAGTGATTGCAGCGTGCAACACAAAACTAAAGTCCTAATATGGCGCTATCTAGGTTAAAAAAAAAAAAAATTCATAGTTTTGAAATAGTAGTCCAAATGATTGTCTTAAAAAGTTTGAAAAGTATAAATTAAAAAATAAAAGTAATAAATATTAATTTGGTCTTAGGATGACTGTCTCCCAAATCTTTGGTAGATTTATACAGCCATACTTGTTAAGGTTTGGAGTATGTTTTAAGGCTTCTGTTGATTCCACCTCTCTGACTTGTAGAAGTTTTGTGCATTACTTTTGTTTCTTTCCAATTGATCCTGTGTGCAGGATCAATTGGAAAGTATCCAAAGCATGGTCTGCCAGACCCGACTTACCATAGTGAAAGCGTCGGATATATTTTTTGTGTTCACTGAGGTGGATGTCCACATTTCTTCCTGTCTGTCCATAGTAGGCTTGATGGCAAGAACAGGGCACTTCATAGACACCTGGATGTGATAAAGGAGTGCATTTGTCCTTAGGTGAACGGATGAGATTTGCTAATTTTATATAAGGTTTAAATACTGTGCGTAGTTGGTGTTTGTTACGGAATGCCAATCTACACGTCGCAGAATTGCCATCTTTCTACCAAAATACATTTTCTATCTTTTTTTTTTCTCCATGTTACTAACATGGATAATCTACCACCGCAACTTGAAAGCAACTTTCACACGCTAAATTACGTAGTAGAAATTCTGCAATATCAATTCGTACTGTGATTGAAAAATCACGGTATCGCTCATCACTACATTACTGTTGCAAGCGTGCAGGTCACCGTGATGGCGGAAACGAAATTACAGCCGAAAGCATCGCCATCTGGGAACAGAAATGCGTAGATTTCCGCAGAAATCTATTCGAAAAACAATAATTGCCACCCGAGAAAAAAACGCAAATCACGGGAAATAACGTCCACATCAAGTTGTTAATGGCGGGAAAACAATATATCGTAAGAATACGCCTTAAGACGAGACCAACGGAAAATGGCGTAAATGGGAGGAAAACGTAAATTGCGGGAACGTAAAAATGGGGTTTTACTGTAATTCCTTATATTTAGAAGAGGTAGTGTTAAAAAATTATTAGAGTTATCTTTGGATATAAAAATGTGCAGAGGGCAAAGCTATGAAACGCTGCCAATATGAAAGGTATCTATACAGGTTTACAAGCTAAGCTGAAAAAACGCAGAATACAGAACGATACTGACTTGATGAGTGAAGCATAAATGCTTTTCATATTCCCCTCCATCTGAAATGGAAAGTTCTTTGGGTGGAGAATTATTGCACTTTAAGTTCGCCCTGAAAGGGCAGTGATGTGTTCAGCTGAGCATAGAATTGATTTGGGTCTCTTGTATTTGCAGAAATCTCCTTCATTATAGTCTGAAGCTTGCTTGATTAGTGGGTTCGGATGATTAATTGTCTTAATGAAGAACTTTTCAGCTAGGTCGTGAAGGAGAGATGTGATGTAGGGAATGTTGACTTCTCTGTGAATTTGGGAGTTTCTGATAAACCACGGGGCATCCGAACTCATTCTCAGATATTTGTTCTGTTTCTCTACAGCTTTTGAATATTTGTGTTCGAAGTATGACTCCATGCAGGAGATGCGTATGTGATGAATGGGCGTATTACCATCTTGTATATGCATAGTTTGTTCTGAGTATCGAATTTACTTTTTCTGTTGATCATCGGATAGAGCTGCGCTATTACTTTGGATGTCTTTGAACTTATGTGTTCTATATGATTGGTGAATTGTAGTTTTATATCGAGAATTACGCCGAGATATTTGACTGTATTCTGCCATGTGATTTTAACACCTAGTAAATGTATATCTTCCTTGATTTGAGGCTTTTTTGTAGTGAACAGTATGGCTGAACTCTTCCGTGGGTTGGTTTGGATTCTCCAGTCCATCAACCATTTCTCTAGTGTGTGAATACTGTTTTGGAGTCTTTTGATAGCTAGTTTGGGGCTGAGAGATCTTGCTTATAATGCAGTGATTGTTGAGCTTGGGTTTTGAGGGATATCAGCAATATAAATAGAAAACAGCAAGGGGGCCTCTTGGTCCCCTTGCTGTTTTCTATCTATATTGCTGATATCAACGTCTGGTTGATAGTTTCATTTATTTTGATTTGCATGTATCTGTCTCTGAGGTAAGAGTGAATTATTTTAACTAGATTAGTAGGCATATTGAATGTGATGAGCTTGTAGAGAAGACCCTGGTGGAACACCTTATCAAAAGCCTTTGCAGCATCTAAAAGACTGCAGCTGGTTGAAGCTGCAGTCTTTTAGATTCTGGTTGAAGCCTCGGAGATGTATTCGATCAGCCTGTGGATCTGCTGAATGGTGGAGTGGTTTTTTCTAAATCCAAATTACTCATTTGGGATTATACCTAGTTTATCCGTTTGTGATTGAAGCCCAGTAAGGATTACTTTTTCTGCGATCTTTCCAAGGTTAGACAGAAGACTGATAGGTCTGTAGCTTTTCAGGGAGTTGGGTGTTTTTTCCAATCTTTTTGATTGGTGTGACATCTGCTATCTTCCATGTTAAAGGGAAATACTTCAATCTGAGGATAGCATTAATTATGTTGACTAGATATACAATGGCTTTTCTGGGGAGTAGTTTGATTATTTTGTTTGTAATCTCATCTGAGCCTGGAGCTTTATTGTTGTTCAGGTGGGTTATAATATTTATAACTTCTGTTGGAGAAGTGGGTGTGAGAGGTTCTAGGTCATCTTTTTTATGTGTTATGGCCTGCTTGACTCGGCGTGGAATCTTGTAGATGAGATTGATGTTCAACTTTTCATAAGAGGGGTTGCATTGAGTTCCCAAACTGTCAGCCAGAGCCTCAGCCTTTTTAACTACCTAGGATGTACGATCACTTATGAAAATGAAAAAGATATAAACGCAAAAATTGCAAAATATTTAAAAATAACAGGCGTAATTAACTCTATATTTATTTAAACCAAACCTAGTTCAAAAACAAACCAGACTTAATGTATGGAAGCGAAATCTGGACAATAAAACAAAAAGACAAACAAAGATTAACAACAGCAGAAATGAAGTTTATGAGAAAAACTGCAAAGTATACCCTATTTGATCACAAAAGAAATTATGAAAGAATTAAACCAAGAACCAGTAATAGAAAAAAATTAAAAAATATAAACATAAATGGATGGAACACGTTCAAAGAATGAAAATAGAAAGATTACCAAAACAAGCCAAGCCATTAGGAAAAAGAAAACCAGGACGTCTTCTTAAACGATTTCAACGATGGCTTCTAAGGCCGGAACAGGCCATGCTAGGCCTAAATCCTTGATATGCATGATGATGATGATAGTACATGATGTTATGGTTGGTATTAGGTTATACATAGATAGCGTATCCAGGTGTGTACAGTGTTATTATGGTTTTCGTTTGCAATATTTATGTCACCGATTATCATTAGGTATTCGGTTGAGTATAATTCTTGGCGTGAAAGCCAGCAATTGAGTTCACGCAAGAATTTTATCACGTTTAAGTTTGGTGGCCTGTAAATAGTATTTAGTATTATGGGGTGCTGTCGATTGGCGGTATTAATGATTTCGATGCAAAGGATTTCAGCAAGCTAATAATAATAGCAATAACTAGAAGGAATGCTTCGGGAAAATACTAGTTTTGGCTCAAAAATATGCTTTTCTGTTGTGTTAAATTAAATCAAGTTAACAATTAAGTTAAATTAATTGTGATTACATCACAATTTGGAAAAGGAAAAGAAAAAAAAAAAAGGAGTAAATACCATTTTCGGCATAATGGCTTTTCCACAAGCAAACAAAATTAGTTCAGCCATTAGAAGATTCCCGAAACAGGAAGAAATATTTATCACGACAAACAGTAAACAAAAACGGTAGTTTCACTTGCTGCATTTTGTGTGCTTCTAATGGAAAATTGCTTCCTGAACTGTTTGTTATAAATAGTTCACTTCTTTTCAATCAGATGGAGAATTCCAACTCTCCTCCCATCAAAAAAAAAAAAAAAAGCATTTAAAATTTTAACATGCAATACAATTCAAAATGCCAATAATTTAAAAATATTACAGTAAGCAGATAAATGGATGTCCACACTGCTATGAAAATTTCCCGAAACTCACCTGCTTGCTTCTAAAGAGTTGGAAGGAAAAATAATTAAAATATTGCCACTAATATTTAAATGTAGCTACTGTAAGCCCCACATATGCGAGAGTCATAAGAAGGAGAATCCATTCCAATGATAGGGTAATCATTCCGTCTTGTGGGATGAGTTGTTTATTATTACATGTCGGAAAATTAACTTTTCTTTTGAGCATTGTAGTTTTTAAAGTGGTAACTATTTTGCTTGTAAGCAATTCAGTGTAATCTTGTACTTTTATGAACTACAGATACTTTCATGAACAGTGTTCTCTGTTGAATTGACCACTATCATTCCTTCACTTTTCTCCAAATTCATTAAAACAAGAGCTACCGCTAACCAACACCCTTTTACACTCCATCTTAAAACTCACCAAACCAACTCCACTGCCTCCTCTTTCATTCCATCTACTTCTGTCCTTTGGAACACTCTCCCCCACCTCTGCCTTTCTCAAAGATTACAAGCCTCAGCTGTTCAAGCAAAATGCGAAAGATTTCTCCTTCTTCTATTCTTTTTGCCGAAACACTGCACTAGTGTGTTACAGGTCTTGTGGCTTTTAGAGTGTGGACTAGATATTAAAAAAAAAAGGTTATGAATCAGATTATTACTTTTACTTTCAATAAAACCAAAAATTAAAGAGAGAACACTACTATGTTGCAGAGAAAATTCGATGACTTACGTATACTAACCATTTCCTTGTGGTATGACATGCGAATGTTTCCTATGAAAATGTATTGCAGTACTTGCTATTGGGTGTCTTGGAACCATGCAATGGTTCCTATTAAACGTCCAATGAGCCCATCGTGCGTCTGACCATTAATCTCCCAGGTGAAATGGTTAGAGTATAATACTCTCTAACCGGTGCCTTGCGATATGGAATTCCGATGAAAACATACTACTCTCCATCAGGTTTCTTCGAACATATAATGGTTTTATGAAACAAGTCCAATGAACCCATCATATATCTGATCAGTAATCTTCAAAATGCATCGCATACATGAGCCACTTAGCGATATTTCAAGGATAAAAATTTTATCACATGTGGGAAAATAAAAATAAATTACATTCATTTCGAAACATGAGATTAATCTTAGCAATACATTTGCTGTCTTTTATTTTTCCAATCGGTGCAATGAATAAATTATTTTATTCAGAATTTTTTTAATTTTCCTGAAAATATTGCAGAAATTTTTCCTCCTATTTTCAAATGCTTGCAAAAATATAATTACGTTATATATATATGGGGAAAAAACGGTGGTTTCGAATAACATTTATTGAAATATATGATTTTTTTTCCTTTCGAAATTCCAGTATGCCTTGTCATCATGATTGCAATTAGATACGTTATTGTTATTATACTGACACCTCGATGGAGTCCGAAGACTCATCGCGGGAGACCCAAACTATCCACACAATCAATCATACCTCTCCCCGAACTCATTGACAGACGAAGCACTCATAACTGACTGACAACGCATTCCACTCTCCAACCAAAAAAATCCAGTTCTCACCCACTTGTAAACTACTCTTATTTAATTTCCAAGTCAGAGAGCATTATACTCTCTAACCGTTTCACCTGGGAGATTAATGGTCAGAACGCACGATGAGCTCATTGGACGTTTAATAGGAACCATTGAATGGTTTCAAGACAGGGAATAGCCAGTCCTTGTTCTTCCACCACCGGTCAACTGCCCGAAATATTTCCTCCCCATAAATGCTATAAAATCCTTACAGAAACTCAAATGATTCCATCATATTTCCTCATCTCCGCCTGTCAACCAACTTCTGTAACCCACAAACTCAATCCATCAACATAGGGAGCATTCCTCAAATCACTTACCAACTTGGTCACTCCCCTCTGAATCATTTCTACCACTTTCTCATCTACAATGAACCCAGGCAACCAGACCTGAGCACAGTAATCCAGATGTGGCCATATCAATAATCAAACAATCCTATGAGCCACCTTAATATGCCCTCTGAACTTCAACTCTCTGTCCACTTACATCCCTAAGTTCCTAGCCTCATCAATTTCCTGGCTTACAGTTTCATCAATGTGGTACACAGCTTGTAATCTTTTAATAAAAAATACATAACTTGACACTTCCCACATTGAACTGTCATCCATAACTTTTGCTCATACAATCAGCTTATTTAAATCATCCTGGAAGCTCTCTACACCAGCTTGATTAATTATTACGCTACCTAACTTTAGATCAATCAGCAAACAACTGAATATTTCCATTCAAGTTATTTCCTGTATCATTTATGTACAAGTTAAACAATAATGGTGGCCAGTGGTGTGCCTCAAGGCACACCACTGCCACCTGCTTCATCCTGAACTCTGCTTTGCCATACACTACTTTTTGGTATTTCTCCATCAGCCACTCTCGTATCCACATCACCAATTTAATATCCATCCCCAATAGCTCCAATTTGCGTAATAACAGTATTTAATGTTTAAGGGTATCCTGCCTAATGCCTTAGTAAAATTCAGCAATATCACTGTGTAGCCAACTCAGCTGTCACCCTCCTATAAAAAGAAAGTTAATAAATTACTAATGCAAGACCGACCTTTAACAAAACATGCTGCCCCCTTCCTCCCCCATTGAGTATCGGAGGTAATAACGTGGACAACTTGCTTATGAACAGATCTACTGAACCTGTCACCAGATCCAACACCCTCACCTATTGATCCCTTTAGTCACATATTTCAAGTAATTATCTCTTGGAAGGTGTATAAATTCCATTTCCCTCTTACCACGCGATCTTTCCTCTTTCCAGTACGATATTACCGTAGTTAAAATCCCCAAAATAACTTATCGATCTGCGCTCATTTGCTGATGCATCTCTTCCACATCACTCTTTGTGCCTACAGCAGTAACTAATTGTGTGTATTTTGTTCCGATGGTTTCTATTTCACTATACATTGCCTCAAACAAAATGCCATTCACACGCCTCTCTTCTTGATATCCTACTTATCTGGTTGCAGTTTTTAGCTATCATCAGCAATACCCCCTCCCCGTTCTATCCTCTCAGAAAATGCTATACCAATCATATTCAATTCCGGTAACCACATCTGCTGTCAGCCAAGTTTCACTAATCTTTATAACTATTGGCGAGACTGCACTGACTAATGACCTCGAATGTTTATTGTATTAGTGTACAAAAACTGTAGATTCAGATGCAACTTATCTCTTGCATACAGCTCTCTTTTGCCATCACACTCCAAACATCGACATATTCCAGACCTCTTTTTCTACACGTTCTTGCAAACATATCATTCAACTAAAGTCATAATTGTCAAAACGAGGCAGCACGCTCACTATTTTCCCTTCAAGACTTTTCTTCTTCACGATATCTAAGATTGTTCTTAAATCCTTTGGCACCCGATTATTACTACCTCTGAGGATTTTTTTCTTTTTTTAATTTTCACTGAACCATGTATGCAGACTTAATAAATCAGATTCCGTGTTACGCTTTAAAGTTAGCATGTCGCTTGACGAGAAAACTATTGCCACATCATCAGTATATCTGATTACCCTTTCACTTCCATTGAACAAGGTTCGTTTTATATAGATCATAAAATAATAAAAACAATAATTAACGTCCCAGAACTGAGCCTTGGGAACACCAGTTTTAATGTGTTGTATTCGTTGAAGACGACGTTTATTTGAACTGCCTGTTATCTGTTTCCTAAATATGATTGAAACCATAGTTCATCGAAATTCTCAGAAAGAGATTCTATTTCTAAACTAATCAGGAACAAAAGACAAAAAAATAAATAAAATAAAATATTTTCAAGAAAGAAAAAACTGCGATGCAGATAAAGGATTCGAATTCGTACATTCAGTTTACATAACTTGGAGTATTTAATAAAACAACTTTAAAGTTGATCATAGCGACACGTGTGGTGCTCTGACCTTACAAGCAAACAGTATAAACACTATGCTACCTGCAATGGAATAAACATGTTATTCCTCGCTTGGCGGTCTGTAAAAGCAAAGGGCAGTTCAACTTATTTCTTTCCATGACGGTAGTGGTTTACAAATTAATTAGAAGTACGGGTGTTTACAAGATATCTACATTATTTATACGGAGAGAACCAAAGGGGCTGGTACAGTAAATCCAGTACGCCTAACAAATCTCGTACATAATATATATATAATTAATCGCTTGACCGAGTGTTAGAAACACACATTCCAAACCATGCATCTAGCAAAAATTCCAATATTAGGCTTTTTAACATCTGATATCAGTGAACCGGAATTAATATAAACACAGCGTGTGGGGAAGAACCGGTTGTTTTTTTGTGAAACTGGACCTGATTTACTTCTCTTTACACTGTATTTGGTTAAACTGGGAATTTAGGCAAGCGCGAAACACAAGCCTTCAGTTGCCACTGATCCAAAAGTTAATTAAGGCCGCGCAGTTCTATATGACCAGTTGCTTCGACTGTAGTTCAAAACAACTGAACCCAATCTCATTTTCCTTCAGCGCAGTGTTTTCCTATCAAATTCGAATGCGATCTTCCAAACGCTGCTCATCTGAATATAACAAACAGATGAAATTATTCATAAATCTAAGTTTACTGTTTCTTTCCTCATCATTCTTATGCTTTCAACCTTTAAAAAAAAAAAAAAAACACGAACAAACAAACCACACCAATCGCCTCCTCAACCCCAGAAATATACTCATATGACACCTTATTTTTAGCTTCATTCTCCCCTTGTCAACTGCAATTATTTGCTTTCGAAGAAATTCGTAGAATAAGGACATCTGGCACTCCTGTCCTTGAGGAATAGCAGAAACAGGAGTAAATAAGTGAAACATGATTCAAAGATTTTCATAAATGGTAATTTTTTTTCAATTTTTCCAATTTTTTTCATCAGAATTCCTATATAGTTAATTATTATTTTCTGAGAAAACCTTAGCAAACTACACAAATGGTGTCCCCAAAAATTGTATTTTTGGGGACACATACTCTATTGTCCGCGAGGTTAGCCCAGTGGCCTTGCAACCATATGCCTGGGGAAAGAGTGTCCTAGGTTCGATTCCCGTCAGTGACGTGAGGAGCTTAAGGATCTTCCTCAGCCACAGCCAAGTTAGCTGGTCTTGGGCGCGGGCAATAGGGTTTTCCCCAGTTTAGCTGGGGTTTTTCATCCCGCAAGCAGGCAAACCGGTCCCGTGAACAATCACGGACTACAGTCATGAATGCCTCCATTAGGGATGTAGCAGGGAAATGGAGTACCGACTGCATTATTTCGCATTAGGAGGAGACCCAACCCGTCTGAATCAGATGGAAGGGAGAGATAGATAGATATACTCTATTTGCAGGGTTTTTTCAAACCGTTTTTTTCCCGCACATACACACGAAACTGAACCAAGTTTCACTAAACTATAAGTGCTCTTATATATATAAACGTAAAAACAAAAAAGTAACAAAATATCAAATATGACTTGATTAACATTTAAATACAAAATAGAAAAATAAACACTACAAAAACAGAAAATATTTTATGTAATGCGAGGGGTGTGACGTCCATTTGTGTCTTATTGTTAGATTTCAAAAATGTATATCAAAAATGTAAAATCACATCAAATCGTCTTAAAACTAAAAATCTGCGAGATCCATTCTGATATTTTCTACACTATTTTATTAAAACTGCTGGTCGCGACCTGCTCTGCCCACTCGCTTCCTCTGATCTTCAACCTTGGTAAGGTAAAAAAACTTTCTACATCTTTCTCTCATCCAGAGATTTTCGTTAAGAAGATCAAGCACCTTTTGTCTACTTGTATATGAAATATGACTTCTGAAATAATCTTCATTAGGCCATCGTACGAACAGAAAATTCAGTTGATAATCTCTGTTCTTTTGAAGAAATGAAGTAAAATATTTCGATTTTTATTTATTTATTTTTGGAGAGGGATAAATTATTTTTTAATCAAGGTCTCAATAAATCTGGCGATTTGCAGAATACTGTTTGTTTGTTTGTTTTTGTTTGTTTGTTTTCAGTGATTGAGCGAACTAACCTGATTATTTGCAGGAGTAGAGTATAATGTAGATTTAGTTACTGATTCATTTCGTGACCTGAGTTAATGCAGATAAATTCTAATAAGGATGAGAAAACAGTTATTTAAAATTAAAAAATATACCATAAACCATACAAGCAACAAGATGCACATACAAAATACAAATTTTAACCTTAGAGTGTTTTACCATAGGAAACTAATTTGGAAAATAATTTATCGCGAAAAACAGCACTCTTTTGTAGTACCTTGCAAGTGTTCCCAAAACATCGTGTTGAGAAATTCACAAGGGATTATGATCAAGGCATTGTCAATTTTATCTTTTTTACCCTTCACATCAGAATCTTGCAAACTGTAATGTAATACATTCATAATAATCAATCCGGATGTTTCGTTCACTGGCAACAGCATGGCCGTACTTATGCACGAGAGTCAAAACCCTTCCATCGCCCCATGAGATCAGCTAACTCACCTTCAGTTGAAGAGAACTGAAAAAAATTCTTCGCATCATGCAAGAGACTCGAAATCAGGTCTTTCTAGCTAAAGGACTTCGTTTATACCGAATGAACTACGGAGGCTCCATTATTATTATTAGTAGTAGTATGTGACGTCCACGAACACACACACACACACACACACACACACACACACACACACACACACACACACACACACACACACCAGTTGTAAAATGGATTTTACTCCGATTTGGTATTTGAACATTTTACAAAAATTTGTCGAATCATTACAGTTTGACCATATTCGAGGCTACAAAAGGACAACATGTCGAAATTTTATATTGCAATAATTCTGAGAATTAGTGGAATCCGCGCAAGTGTAATTTGTAAAACGTACAAGAAGTATGTGTGATTCAGTTTTAGTTGCAACAGGATCACTTCGTTAGAAATTCTGGTAAAGAAGTTTCGAAATTATATCAAAAATTCCTCTCTAGCTGGATTAGATTTAACGAAAATTTAAAAAAAAATTAACGTCTCAGTGACCACCTACATATGTTGTGTACATCTTGGGTGACGTTAGGTATTCTTACTGAACACTTTAAAACAACGGTTTTAAAAAATTCATCTTTCGATGAATTAGGAAAGAATTCATCGAAAAATTATCGGTGAATGGTTTTTTCGATCAACTGCATTTGCGACGAATTGTCGTGCGATGGATTACCATTCGACGAATTGCTTTTTCAATTTACTGGCGTTCGTCTTTCGGTGCATTTTCATGGAACCAGTTCGAATTGTTTGCATTAAAAGTTTAAATTCTAACGATTAGAATCACAGTTGAAACCGCTAAATTTTAGAAGAGTTCATGTGTTAATTTAGCTATGGTGTGCTTAACCATGTCTGTATTTATTGTAATGTATTTAAGAATTAAAAAATGTTACATATGTTTATAATTAAATAGTGTAGCTATTAAATTACAGAGTAGCTTGAGAGTTTTTAGCAATCCTTTTATCAATGTGATGTAACTCAAGACAATGTTTCTTTCTTTCCTCTTTCCTTATACCAGGCGTTCTTTGCTCAAACAGAAATATTTATTAAGCACTTAGAACGTTCATTATGCGAAATATTAAAATAAAAAAAAATTACCTTATGTAAATGAGATCATCATCATCACTACGTAGGAAACTCCAGGGATGCTCATTGATGGAAGGCCGTAGAAGTTGTAATTCCTCGATATCTATCATACCTCTGCTTAAAAACATTGTCGAACACAGTAGTCCGGATGTACTTCCCTTGCACTATTAATTCTTCTGCCATATTCACTGATGTCTCCAAAAGCTAAGGACAAACTCAGTTTTACTTGTATGTGAAAAAAATTTTCATGAAAGCTGCCAAATATGGACATAAATTTATTGCAAGCATAAAAATGAACTCCTCGCCTACAGCACTACGGAACAATCGAAAAAGTTAAACTTCGTTGCAATATCGTTCACCAGTCACACTCCCTTTTTACAGCTCTTGTAGCTCGATGCATTAAGCATAATGCCTCCCCACACCATGACATCAGCATCGCCGTATCTACGTAGGCCGTTCAATAAGTAATAAGACTATATTTATACAGAAAACAGATTACCTTTAATCGTCATCATTTACATGGTCTTTTTCGAAGTAACTACCGTGAGACTCGATGCATTTGTCCCAACGTTGCGTCCACTTCTTAAACACATGTGAGAGTCCGATTTTTGAGAGTTCTTTCAAAACCGCCTCCGCAGCTTTTACACATGCTTTGTTGCTTTCTAAATTGCGGTCTCTTAGTGGTTTCTTGAGCTGAGGAAACAACCAGAAATCGCATGGTGCGAGATCAGAACTGTATGGAGTGTGGCAGGATATCTGTGTTGTTCTTCTGCAAAGCGTCCGCTACACAGCAATATGTGGCCTTGCATTATCGTGGTGCAATAAGAAGCCGTTCTTCAGCAATGGACGCTTCCTTTTGACGTTCTTGATGATAATCGCTGCTGTGTTGATCATTGTCTCTGTGATGGATGTTGAAGGTCTTCCCTCACGTTCAAGATCTTCCCCATTTTACCTTCCTTCCTTAAAAGTTTTATGCCAGCGAAAAACACTTGCTTCATCGTGGAAAGCTTCGCGTATCATGTTAAAAGTGTCCGATGCCGATTTTTGCAAACGCAAACAAATCGCATAACGCTGTTCCATGGACGCTTCCATTTCGAAGACTGGTCGCGCCTCCTAGGCGCGCCGATGAGCACTTGCGTTTAGTCACGTGACACTCTGGCACATCAGCCCTTATACGCCATCTATCAACCTCTTTTGTTAATACAGACGGCAACATTTCTTTATTCCACAGAAATTAATATTGTGATGAGTAGTTTCGCCACAGTAAAATTAGTCTTATTACTTATTGAACAGCCCACGTATCCTTTCAAGAACATTGTCGCGAAGATAAGTAAAATCAAGTGTGTAGAATCAGCGAAAAGACTAAAATGAATCTCATCTGTAAAGAGTATATTAGCCCATTGGAGTCTTGTCCAATTTTTATGGATACAAATACAACAGCACTGAAAACGTGCTCTACGATATGCTGTGGATAAAGGGACGCAGACTACAGGCTTTCGGACGACGTATAGGCTTACTTGTCGCAGACGTCTTGCCACAGTTTGTCGAGATATCCGTATACATTTGCTTGAATGGAGCCGACATGCAAGTTGACCTGACGTGATGCATCGATTACGTTTCGCTGTTATAACCAAAAATTTGTCTTCATGCCCTGTTGTAATGCATGGGCGACCTCTTACCAAATGTCCAGAACACATTCCAATGCTTTTGAACGCTTCCCAGAACCTGGATACAATGCTATGTGAGATTCCAAAGTCTATGGCAATATTAGTAATTCTGTGGCCTTCTTCAAGCTTTCGAATAATTCTTCCCCGCGTGAAATCATCTAGAATCTAGATGATGTCTTTGAGACATTACAAGACATCCAAGTTCGCAACTTTATTCCTTCATGAAAAGAACTTCCTTCAAACACAATTCGTTCAGTGCTACCACGTGAGCCCTTTGTGCAAGATTTGAAATTTTGAATGTGTACTCGCTTTCTGCTCGAAATCGAAATTGCCGCAAGCTGATTTGTCTGAATTTGCGGTTGTACTCTTCAGAAGTAGTGTTCATCCTTGGGTTTGGGACACCAGCGCAGTTTCGCATAATATGAACAGCTGCCTGCTAGCGACCTTCGCGCTGTCAAGACCTGCTTTATAGTTTCACAAATCACTCCGATCACTTGCTCCAATTAGAGACAAAATAGTTACCTCTTTTCCGGTTAGATTCTCTAATGTTATTACCAGATCTAAATTACTACCAGAATGTTCTTAACGTGCTGAAGAAGTTAAATATTTTTTCACACGTAAAACATTAAATAAGTTTATTTACAATATTTCGGCTTGAATGATATTAGTCGCGTGTACAAGTGCTGAAGCCTTAATTACACCGTCCAACTAACGATCACGAATATATGTGTGCGCGCGCGCGCACACACACTATAATCAAATCGCGATGTAGTCACATCACACGTACACTCGGCTAATATCGTCGTAAACAATCCGTTGTTAGCATTCTATCTTGTATAAGGTTTTATGCATTGAAGACGGTTTGTTAGTCTTAAGCCAAAGTATTTGTAAATAAAGTATTAAAATATTTCTTGATATGATATAACTGTCTCTCTATATTATACAGTAATCGATCGTTTAGCCGACTTTTGAAATAGCGATCCTTAAAAGATTCGAACCTTAGGACAACTGATCCCTGAAATTGCGCTTTCCCACGTGCGCCTATGGAGTGAACCGAATTTTCGCGGTTTTCGTTTTTTACCTAACATTCAGTACCGTCGAGAGGGTGTAACATAGAAGCAACCTACCTCACGGCGCTGCTTAATAAGGGCGCTCGTTCAGCTACATTGCGGTAGGCGTAGTCGCTATGCTAGCAATTCTTGTTAGCAACTGCGCGAAAGAAGTTTTTCCAAGCTTAAACTGATTAAAAATTATTTGCGAACGGTAATTACCCAAGAAAGATTGGTTGGTCTAGCAATTATATCGATAGAGGCGGACATAGCTTATAGTTTATATTTAGAAGCGCTTATAAACAGTTTTATTGTGCGATATCCCCGTAGAGCAAACATTTAATTAATATTCTTTTGTACTCATTTTGCATTAATGTTTCTCTTGTAATAAAAACAAAATAGCAATTGGAGATTTTCTTATATTTTTGTCTTATAATCTATCAGGGGCGATATTTAATTGTTTGCTTCAGGACGCGATCTAATCTGGCGACGGTCCTGTTAACATTATATATATAAATATATATTTATGTGTGAAACAATGCTAAACTGCAAATATAACATTTGACAGGTGATTAAATGGGGAAAAAACATATCGGTTTAAAAAAAGTATGGCATCTTAAACGAATTCATCACTTTTTCTTTAGAATTACATCCTAATGAATGTAATCCTGATTTATTTATATATGCTTGCTTCCGTTTGGCTATTTCGATGTTTATTCTTCTTTTTTGTTGATTTACTACTTTCGTGTAGACGTTCATGTTTGCTTTTAGTGGGCTAAGAAATATCGATGTTTATTCTAACTTTCTAAATTAAGCAAAAACAGATAACAAGCATTTATACGTACTGTTTATTTTGGCTATTCGTGGGCTATGGTACGTGAAGAAATTTCATAGTGCATACTTTGTTTGCTGTATGCTAAAAATCTGGCTATTCCTTTCCAATCAGAATTCGTTGATTTCAGTAATTCAAATTTGAGGCAGCAATGCTTACTGCCGATTTGTCAATGTGTACCACTGAACTAAAAAAACTAAGAAACATCCCGTTGTTAGCAGAGTTTCATTTCCTGTTAGCTGTCTACGAGAAATTTGAATTTAAAGTTACAGTACTTGATAAATTCATGGGCTGTATGTATTTTAAAATACTTGGATACAAAACGAGCGCAGTTAGTAGGAGACCAATCGTTCGATGCTGTTCGCACACTCTCCCTCGATGAGTATTTGGACTCCCTGGAGGTGTCAAATAATAATAATAATAATAATAATAATAAAAACATTTTTTCCAAGAAGGATTCACTCATCATCCACCCAAGTAAACGCGCACGTGGAGAGCAATTCACTTTTGGTTTCGGAATCGTTTGGTAGAATATACACAACGCTAATTGCCTGATGTTAATCAGCCATTTACGCAGAGCCGGCACTAGGGTCTTTGACGCCCGCATGCAATTTCTATCTAAGCTCCCCTGTAACGATCCGGGAGTGTGTGGTTCTTTTACGATAATAAAAATTTAAATTATTTGAAATTTTTTAGAGATAGAATGGTTGAATATAATGATGCAGGGATTATAGCCGTCTCACCGACCCGAATCGCTAACAAAATTAAAATGAATTTTAATTAAAGTTAAAATTTATTTGAACTAAAGTTTAAAAAATTTTTGCATTTTACAAGTTACTAAATTCTTAGTAACTTGTAATAATTTTTATAAGTGGAACTATCTTTTAGGAAATTAAAAGAAACTCAAGATAGATGAGAAAATAAGAAAAGAATTCAGAAACAATTAGAACATTTAATATAAGTATTCAAAAAATAATATCTTTACAGAATAACAGAAAATAAATTAAATTACATACATATACTTGAAAAATTTTTTTTATTAAAATTTTAAGGTTTTTGATTTCATATTCACAAAATTAGAAATAATTGTCTTAACGTCTAATTCCGCACATATATCATTTTCGATAGCTATTAATGCCAAACTAACAAGCCTTTTTGTGACATACTTGTTCTTAAGTAGGTTTTAATCAATTTCAACTTGGAAAAGGAACGTTCACCGCTCGCTACACTAACAGTTAAGGTTAATAGTATTCTTAAAACAATTGAAAAGTTAGGGAAAGATAAATTATTGGACACAATAGAATTAAAAATATCGAAAGGGCTTTTGAATATTTAAATTATCCATCCGAAAAATATCCCGGAAAGCACATAACTCGTCACATAGTTCTATTGCATTTACGTTTTTAATGTCGCAGTTCTTAAAGAGAATTTCTAAATCGTCACAAGTTTTTCGTAAATCTTCGTTATTAATTTGTAGTAATCTATACAAGAAATTGAAATTATCATAGTATGTTTTTAGTTGTTCAAAACGTTCTATTAACAAACACATTGCAACGTCTATAAGTGTATAAAACACATTCACTCTAAATTTATCTTCTGACAATTGTGGCGTTTCGTCATGATACTCGTAGTCAAATTGCCGTGTCTTCTTTCGTCTTCGAACTTCCGTACCAGTTTTAAATTCTTGTTCTCCATCCACCTCTTCACTCAGTTATTTTGCCGTTTTTAGAACTTCTTTAAAATTTGTATCTGATAGATACTCTTGTAAGAATATTTTTAAGTTTTCGATCGATTTTAAAGCAAGTGTAATGTTCATATTTTTTGTCTTGAAGCATTTTACTCGCTGGGTTTATTCTGTTAAGTAAATCATACCAAGTTATAAGAGAGCAAATAAATTTATAGTCCTTTATTTTAGCACACAATGTTTGTGCTTCATGCTGAGTTTCTTTATTAAAATTTTTATTATTTAAAATTTCAAAAAGTGCATCATAAATTTCCCCTATCTGATATCGTAGAGGGCAAATTGCATTAATTTTACTATCCCATCGCGTTTCTGATGGCTGTTTCGATGTTAATTTTTTTACGAACTTTAAAAGGATTGCCCAACGTTTGTAAGAGAATGAAAAGAATTGTATATTTCTTGAATAACTGCAAAGATACTAATTGCATCTGCATTCACTTTGGCTGCATCGTTAATGATTAAATTTAGAGTATGAGCAGCACATGGCACGTAAAAAACTCGAGGATTTTTGTTCAAAAGCAAATTTTGTAGCCCATATTTGCCTCATTGTCATACCCTTGACCTCGCATGTCTTCAATGGGAATGTTCCATTTTTCCAGTTGTTTCATTATTGTTGCACATAAACCACGTCCGTTCGAATCTGATATATCTGCAAAACCTAAAGCATTTTCCCTGATCTTGACAATTCCATTTTCACAGGAAACAATGCGAATAATAATAATGGTCCGTGTGTAGAGGCTTAAGTGTTGTGAGGGACATCATGTTAGAGGCTTAAGCTTAATGGATTTTTTACAACACTCAAAAAGAATTAAAATAGAATTTAATACTTCCTATATTTCGTCCTAGTCACTAGGACATCTACGGGAATTACAAAAACACTTAATGTAACATGCACACACAAATCTTACAATACTAAGCCCAACCACGTGGGTGACACTAAAGTCCTATCTAGGTGGAGTCCCTCTAAGGGCGGTAGTAGGTGGCCTGGAATGTAAGGTGGGACCTCTGGTGAATAGTGTTTCCCAAACTTCGGAAGCTTAATGTAACCATATTTATTAAGATTTGGTTGGTTTCTGAGAGCTGCTGCTTCTAAGAAAAGTCTCTCTTTCTTGAATTTGCTGTGGTGGAACATGGTGGTTTTCTTCCATGATACTCTGTGGGTGGTGTTCAAAACATGGTCAGCCAAGCCTGAATGGCCATAGTTTTGTTTACAAATGCAAGACTGTTCCTCCAGGCGGATGGATGCTGATCTGCCTGTCTGTCCAAAGCACGCCAGCTTACAGGAACAGGGTACTTTGTAAACTCCAGGCAGCGAGAGAGGAGGGAGCTGATCTTTCGTAGAACGGATAAGGGTAGCAAGTTTGCGGTAGGGCTTATATGCTGTGTGTATGTTGTACTTTTTTAGTATCTTGGCTATTTTTTCAGATGTTCCACGGATGTAGGGTATGGTGATGGCTAATTTTTAAAATCTTGTTGACGAGAAGGACGGGGAATGGGAGAGGAACTGATTATTTTTTTGATACTGTGTTCGCTGTAGCCATTGGAGAGGAAAGTGTTGTGTATGTGGTTAAGCTCAGTAGTAAGGGCGATTCCACTGGAACAAAGATTGTGGGCTCTCTTGGTAAGAGTTTTGATGATGCCATATTGTTGTGAGGGGTGGTGGTGGGAGAGTTTGTGAATGTATCTGCCTGTGTGTGTGGGTTTTCTGTATACAGTGAAGGCAAGTGTATCATTAGGCAGGCGTGTGACTAAGGTGTCTAGGAAGGGTAAACAATTGTTTTTTTCCTTTTTCATAGTAAACTGGATTCTTGGATGTAGGCTATTGAGATGACTGAGGAAGGAGTCTAACGTGTCTGGGCCATGAGGCCAAATAGAGAACACATCATCTACATATCTTAGCCGGATAGAAGGTTTGAGTGGGGCTGAGTCTATGGCTCGTTTTTCGAAATCTTGCATATAGAAATTGGCAAGGGGAGGTGAGAGGGGGCAACTTTTGGCGGTTCCTTCTATCTGCTTGTAGATTTTGTTCTTCCAAGAGAAATACCCATTGTTAATGGCAAAGGAAAAGAGATCTAAGATGTCAGTGGGAAAAACGTTTTCTAAGAGAGATAAGGTGTCAGTTAAGGGAATATTGGTAAATAAAGAGGAGATATCAAAGCTTACCAATATGTCTGCATTATTCAAGGTTAAATTTTCTGTGAGAGCTTTAAAGTGGGTCGAGTTTTTTATATAGGAAGTGGACCTTCCGGTGGGGGGGGGGGTCAGTTGGCCAGCAGTTTAGACAGTCTGTAGCAAGGTGCATTAGTGGCATCTACTATAGGCCTGAGTGGGTAACTGGTTTGTGGATTTTTGGTAAACCGTATATTCGGGGGGGACGGGAGCAGAAAGGTTTAAGTGTTTTCGTGACGTCACGGGGCCAGGAGGTTACTTTTTCAAGTAAGATTTTTAGTTTCTTAACTTGTGTTTTTGTGGGGTCGTGTTCTAACGGGACTTAGGTAGCACGATCGCGGAGGATAATGTTCATTTTACGATTATCTTCACTGGTATTAAGAACGATTGTGGCATTACCCTTATCCGCTCTGGTGATGAGGATACATGAGGATACTTTTTTCTTAAACCAATACTATACTGACATCGGAGGCCGCGGTATCTCTCAGATACAATTTACTATCAAATATCACACACCTTTACATAACACGTGCTAATGCAAAACTCACCGCATAAACAGTGGAATATCACTCGTAATATATGCATGCGCAGCTACTCATGACCTTCAAGCTATACACTGGATAGGTGTAAGAATATTTATATTAAACAATATGTTTGTATCTGTCAGATCAGCCGCGACCCCCGCAGGGTTAAGTTTTCTCCATTTTGGCAATAAGATGGACACGTTTGTGGATAACTGTACTAAAACTTGTTAGTTTAGACTGCGGCCTATCATAATCAGGTGAAGGCTAAAATTCTTTTATTTTTCATCGGTAGCAACAGCACCTTAATTTGAATATCATCCACCATTATTAACAAAATAATAGTCAAACAACTTATAATTCACAAAGATGTAGCAAGCAACGAAGTCGTAAACACACTTATATTTTACAAAAACTGGGCATCGGTTGATTTAAGGGCACGTCATGTCCAGGGGTGTAGTCCTAAAATAAATAGTGCTTAAAAGAAATTTCTACCTTGGAAACAAAAATCCAGAGCACGAAGTGCAGCATTATTATTATTATTATAGTGCATCATATTGTTGATACACTATTACACTTCTTAAAATACTTCCTCCAACTTTCCTATAGCAAACTATAGCGAGGACAGTTTCACAGAGCACACTACACGTTTTAACTTGTCAGGTTTATTGAACTTGTTGGGGGTATAGGGATGACAAACGACCAACTGCGATATAGCATTGGGTGTGGGTGCAATATTGTCAGTTTTCTTTGGTTTTTAAACCGAACATAGACTCAGGTCATTGCCTGGTTTTCTGAAACAAAAATGACAAGAGCGGCAAGCTGCTATTTTTTGACCGAAAGCTGGAAATGCATCATCAGTGTCATTATTATAATTTATCATAATGAATTTAAAATTTTTTATTGTTTTTAAAAAGTACCAAGGCGTAATCCTGGCCCGACTACACCCCTGTTCACGTAGCAAAACGCGTCGTATAAATAGGCATTGGTCATAGTTAAAGAGCGTAGTGATGTGGGGTATTACAATATATTTTCTGTTCTAAATTTCATGTAGACGCGCAATTGTTTCATGTGACTGAAAAAAAAAAAAAAAAAAAAAAAAAAAACTGCTTTTTGATATTTAACAAAGTAAATAACTGATTTTTTCTCCACTAATAACATTTAAAAGATATTTACAATTTAAACAAAAACATGGTTTTATTTTTCTCATTAACCTAATGAGAGTCATAAGCATATCATCAGTAAATAGAATTTTTTATTTCATAGAGAGGGAGTACGTGGAAATTGAGAATGAATGCAGTAAAGAAAGGGGTGAGAGCTAGATTTTTCTCTCATAAAACGGCGAATGATTGGAATGACTTGAAGTGGTGACTGTAGCTACCTAAACTCACTTCAAAGGCAAGTGCGAATGAATTAAATAAAAGGTATGACAGTTGGTGTGGTCTTTCTCGACGAGTCTCTGACTCCTTTGATAATAATTTAATATTAACCCTTAAGACAGTTGTACATTGACTGATTTTCATGGGAAGGTGAGAGCTCTTAGGCTATCAAGTGCACCAACGTTCAGTTTAATACACATCCCCTCCCCTTTTAATATGCCACCAAACATAAAAGTATTTGGAAGAATGGATTCATCCAATGCAAATATCAAACAAAGGAACTCCTTACCTTTAGAACACAGAATAATCAATAAAACGTGGCGCTCATAACCATTATGGGAGAAACTGGACTTTGAACATTGCTCACTTTGTAGTTCGATCGATTTAACATGTATGTCTATGGAAGGAACGCAGAGACAATGCGCACGTGTCTCTGCGTGAACAGTCAAATTTGGTCCACTACGCTCTCCGTCACCGGAAGTGAGGGTTTCCCTTCCCCTTCCTTCCAAGGAAGGAAGGGAAATGGCGACAGTTTTAAACTTACTAAGAAATGAGAAAAAGAAAACATTAATTCATCCAAGAAACCTCTTCCCTACTGATGACCAGTCGTTGCAATAGCATGACTGCACGTCTCGTTGTCAGAAATGCGTCTACCTCAAGGCAACAGTATACTATCCTGTCCCATCATTCTTCTGTCCAACTGTTTTGACCGCCGTTTGGATCCTGGTGTGTAATGGTGAATCCAAGTCTCATCCATAGTAATAAATGGAGGCACGAAATCAGTTTTATTCTTGTTAAAACGCTCCAAGCACTGTTCAGACATTTTCATGTGAGTGCGTTTTTGATTTGCTGTGAGCAAGAGCGTAACCATCTTGCACAAAACTTTTTCATTTTTCAATTCTTCATGCAAAATATATCCTACACGTTCTGTTGAAATTCCTGTAGTCGCAGCAATTTAACGCACTTTGACTCGCCGGTCATCCAATACCATATCGTGCATTTGACCAATGATTTCTAGTGTTGTTACACGTTTTCGACGTCCTTCACGTAGATCATCCTCAAGGCTAGTACGGCCATGTTTAAACTCGGCAGCCCATTTCTTAATTGTCGAAATGAAGGAGAGGAGTACCAATAAACTTTTATGAACTTCGAATGAATTTATTTTTGGCGTTAAACCTTCTTTTACAAAGAATTTTATCAATTTCAAGGTAATACAGACAACACTTTTGCTTCAGACAGCTGTATAAAAACTAACTACTTGATAGAATGACTTGCAATTTCACATGGATGCTCATGACAGATGTACCAACTTGGAAAAAAAAATCTTGCTGATAGCCTTGCATCTATGATCGAGGCCGAGAACTTTTCAGACCATCCTCGTATATATAACCAAAGGCATTCAGAGCATGCGGGCGTCGCCACCGGGGAGACGCCCCCTTCGTGCCTGCAGACCCACACACGCCCGGATCGTTACAGGGGCGCTTAGATAGAAATTGCATGCGGGCACCAAAGACCCTAGCGCCGCTTCTGACCAAAATCTTGTAGAAATTTATCCCAATGTAACCACCGCCCTAAGGATATTGTTAACAATTCCTGTTAGTGTAGCAAGTGCGGAAAGAAATTTTTCCGCGCTTAAACTGATTAAAAATTATTGCGAACAACAATGACCCAAGAAAGATTGGTTGGTCTAGCAACTATATCGATAGAGGACATAGCTTATTTTAATATCCTCGTAAAGTAAACATTTAATGAATATTATTATGCAATTGTTTTCATTAATGTTAAGCGCCTTCGTAGCGCAATTGGAAGAACGACGGTACTTTGCGCCCTTCGATTAGAAAAGGCCTAAGTTCGATTCTCGTCATCACGGGAGGAATCTTTACATGGACTTTTTCAATTGAAGGTGAGTTAGCTGATCTCATACTGAGGTAGTAGGGTTTTTTTCTCCTGGAAACTCGGGTTTTTCATCCCGCATACAGACAAATCGGTCCTTCAGAACACACGCAATTTACAGACAAAAATTACTAGCTGTGGTGGTTGTGGGCAGTAGATAGCGTTGATGTAGGTGATTGGTAGTAGAGGTTCTGTGCAGCAGTGGAGATGGAGAGTTGTACAGTAGGTGTTCTCCCATGATGAGTCTTCAGACTCCTTGGAGGTGTCACTACAAATAATGTTTCTCTTGTAATAAAAACAAAATAGCAATTGGAGATTTTCTTATATTTGTCTTATAATCCATCAGGGTTGATATATTGTTTGCCTCAGGGCGAGATGTAATTTTACAACGGCCCTGGCCACCACTGACACTATTCCATGAGAATGCTACCTCCAGAGTAACTGTCTGTTTTTTGAAGGTTGGATGGATAGATGGTACCACATTCTCCAGATCAAAAAACGTCTAGAATCAGTTTGTACTAAAACATGATCCCTCAGAGATCAGAACTACATTACAGAACTTCAAGGGGTCCAAGGCATATATTTGTGTACCAGTTTCAACAAGATCAATTTCCAACTGTTTTGTGTTAAGAAGGTTTAATTCAAGCAGACTCTACTTAACACAGTCCAGTTGGAAATGTTCACCCATGGCTACAGTAACTTCAAGATAATAATAAATTTAGTTTAATCCTTTATCCAAGTGTGAGCAAACAAAGTTTGTGCCTGAAAGTATCTTCAGGACTGGGGTAAAGTGGTACAACACCGGGCAACTCCTTGCAAAATTGGAGCAAGCTACCAACACTCCTATCTCAGTATCTCCCATAATGCAAAACACATCTCCTTGCGAATATGTATAATGTTATGCATTAATGGAAGGGCCACTACCCAGACTAGTTTCAACCTTTATTGAGGTCTCTTCAGTGGGAGCCAGGCACAAGTGGAGATACCAAGCAGAAGCATTAGCAAGGTCATCTCCTCCTATAGGAGCTGCCAAACGGTGTGCCACCTTTTTATTAAATTACTCTGGATTTAGAGAAAGATGTTGAAAGTTTATTTTTCACTTGCTTAGACTATAATAAATTTAATTTAATCCTTTATCCAAGTGTGAGCAAACAAAGTTTGTGCCTGAAAAGCTTCTGCATGGTATCTCCACTCGGGCCTGGCTCCCACTGAAGAGACCTCAATAAAGGTCGAAACTAGTCTGGGTAGTGGCCCTTCCCTTAATGCATAACATTATACATATCTGCAAGGAGATGTGTTTTGCATTATGGGAGATACTGAGATAGGAGTGATGTTAGCTTGCTCTACCTTTGCAACGAGTTGCCTGGTGTTGTACTACCTTACCCCAGTCCTGAAGATACTTTCAGGCGCACACTTTGTTTGCTCACACTTGGATAAAGGATTAAACTAAATTTATAATAGTCTAACCAAGTGAAAAATAAACTGTCAACATCTTTCACTAAATCCAGAGTAATTTAATAAAAAGGTGGCACACCATTTGGCAACTCCTATAGGTAGAGATGACCTTGCTAATGATTCTGCCTGGTATCTACACTCGGGCCTGGCTCCCACTGAAGAGACCTCAATAAAGGTTGAAACTAGTCTGGGTAGTGGCCCTTCCCTTAATGCATAACATTATACATATCCGCAAGGAGATGTGTTTTGCATTATGGGAGATAGGAGTGATGTTAGCTTGCTCTGCCTTTGCAACGAGTTACCTGGTGTTGTACTACCTTACCCCAGTCCTGAAGATACTTTCAGGTGCAAACTTTGTTTGCTCACACTTGGATAAAGGATTAAACTAGATTTATTATAGTCTCACCAAGTGAAAAATAAACTTTCAACTTCTTCATCAAGTAACTTCAAGAGACAGTTGGTGACAGTACATCATAGGATTCTCTCCTACAGTTACAACCAGTGATTACCTAACTCTCTAACAACCTTGACTAGGTCCTCTTGTAATGGTTCCTGCTTCCTGACATTGCATTCACACTACATTTCGTGACACATCAGGCCAGCTTGGCACCTTCACCTGTGACTGCCCAGTTTGAAGTCATCCCCCCCTCACCATTTCACTACATCTCCTGATTGGCAATGATTTGCCATCCTCAAGATTTAGTGAAAGAATAAGGGATCACATCACTGAGTTATTGGAATAAAAGGGGCAAGTGCACTGAAAGATAGTGAAAAAGAGGGCATAGGAGTGGTAGGTAAAGGCAAGGGATAGGAGGGGAGGGAGAGGATAAAAAGAAAAAATAGGCTTGAGTTGATAGCTCTCATTTTAGCTCAGGGCTATCTCATCTCATAACAATCACAGAGAGTCTGCAAAATGAAGAGGACTACAGCAGTGTCCAATGCCCAGATAACTAGCCGATTCTGGCCTTCCATCTTGCATATGCTCTTCACAAATCACCTACAAGCAAGACTTAGAACCAGAAAACCACTTGTTAAAGATGTCAGACTGCTAGAGCATAACGGCAGGAGTAACCAACATTTGTTACTAGAGCCATAAAACTTGTAGATGATTGGCTCTACTTCCAATAGAGCCAATATACTTGAAATATAAGGCCTCTCTCTGCTGCTAACAGATTGGACCTAAAAGACCTCAGGAAAGACATGCTGAACAGTTTCAACGTCTTGGCAAATATCACAGAAGGGGTTTTAGATGTGGCACTTCCAGATGTTTGTTTACTGGAAAGTGGTTGTCTGCTATCCTCCATGCCACTCCTTTCATGACCAGGATGTTGCCAGTCTTAAGTGTAGGACATTATTTTGAAGAAAAGTTTATACCATTTGTTGCCCCTCTGCCCCCCAGATGTTGGCTCTCAGTACAGTTGTTCTAAAAACTGGAAAATCTAGTTGTACTGATCAAGGATAATTTAAACTTTTTCGGTACTTAGATGGCCTGTAATCCCAAACAGTGAAAGCCTGAAGATTAAGAAGTACCACACAAAATAGTTGCTAAGATGGTCAGTTTGCTTGTTTACATGGTAAGCATTGTTGTTCAGATAGTATATGCTTAGGACTGGGAGTGCAAACTTTCCAAGCTTCTCTAAAAGTTCAAGGATCTCGATATCAACTTCTTTACATGAATTGCTATGGTAAAGCTGTTGATATTTCATGTACAGCAGGTTCTCTAGATGTTCTGAGATATTGATGACATTCTGGCAAATTGTTGGTGCACAGGAGGGCAACAACAATTTTCTGCAAACCAACACCATCATCATGATACACCATATGCCACTTTTTCAACCTAAAGTGCATAACCTTACATTTTGCAACATTAATCTTTTCCCACAATGACAATTTATTTAAATCTGCAGGATATCTATATCACCATTATCAACTATTGCTGTCTATAGTTTTGCATCATCAGCAAACAACTGAATATTCCCCTCTTAAATCTTTCCCTATGTCATTGATATACAAATTAGAGAGTAGTGGCCCTAGTACCCAACCCTGAGGTACTCGACTAGTCACCATCATTCTCTAGACTCTACTCTACCATATACAACTCTCTGGTGTTTGTCTGTCAGCCATTCCCCTATCCATGCCACTACTACTAACCTCATATCCATTCCCATCTTCTCCAGTTTTTGTAATAATTTTCCATGTGGGATTCTGTCAAATGCCTAGATATTGATAGATCAATAGATAAATCAGTCTGTGCACTACCTTTGTGCAATGGGATTATCATACATTCTTTCCATTCTTGAGAGATCTTTCCTGAGCTGAGATTCAAATTATACAAACATGTGAAAGACTGAGGTAGTTAGGGTGAACATTCCTTTAGCATACATGCTGATATCCCTTCTTTCTGTATTGATGGATTCTTATCCAGGTTATGCAACCGTTCCAGAACTCCTCATGTACTTCTATCTCTTCATTAAATGTAGTGCTGGCAGTGTGCATTATGTTACTCATACCAAGTTGATAGATCTTAGTGAAGTGAGACTCTTTATTGAACTGAATTTGCTTGACACACAAGGGTACCACTTGTTCAGTAAAGTTATTCTTCTGCATTCATACTTTCTTTTCCTTGCATCATCATCAACAACCATGGGTCCAATGCCCATAGGTGTCTGATGGCATCTTGATGTGATTCTTCCATTGCATTCTTTCCTTGCAGCATAATGATAAAATTCTTTGGGGTTGCCATAAGCCTGCACAGCCAATTTCTTTTCATACTCCAACTTAGCTTCTCATACAATACTCACTTTTCTTTATATATTTCACGATTGCTCTCCCTTTTATTCTCACAATATTCCTTCCACACCATCTCCTTCTTATGGATCTCTTGCTTAATAAGGTTGCACATTCTTTGAACTTTAGAGCTACATTCAGTAACTAATACCATGGATCCACAGATAGTAATTTTCTCTTCATTCTGTAATAATTTCCAGCTTTGTAAAATAAAATAAATTAAATAAAAAAAATCAGATAATGCCTTTTTTCCCTTATAGGGAGTAGGTGAGGCCTTTTAACCCTATCTTTTTGGAGACTGAGTGGGCAGTGCAATCTACAGTGGTAGACAATCAGAGATAGTTGGCCCAAGACTATCACCACAGCCGGTGTTAGGGTCTTTGGCACCTGCATGCAATTTCTATCTAAGCGCCCCTGTAATGATCCAGGAGAGTGTGGTTCTTTTACGATAATAAAAATTTTAATTATTTGAAATTTCTTAAATAAATTTTGACGGAGCAGCCACACGTTGGTTTGCTAAATGTAATGAAAGGGGTGTTGGCTAGGCAGGATAATCGTTAAAAACCAGAATATTCAAAAAATTCTCAAAAGTTAATGCAAATTTTGACAAAGCCACTTCACTTTAATCATTGAATATAATGATACAGGGATTATAGCCTTCTCACCGACCCGTATCGCTAACAAAATTAAAATGAATTTTAATTAAAGTTAAAATTTATTTGAACTAAAGTTTAAAAAATTCTTGCATTTTACAAGTTACCAAATTCTTAGTAACTTGTAAAATTTTTTTAATAATTTTTATAAGTGGAACTATCTTTTAGAAAAATAAAAGAAACTCAAAATAGATGAGAAAATAAGAAAATAATTCAGAAATAATTAGAATATTTAATATAAGTATTCAAAAAATGACATCTTTACAGAATAACAGAAAATAAATTAAATTATATAAATATACTTGAAATTTTTTTTATTAAAATTTCAAGGTTTTTGATTTCATATTCACAAAATTAGAAATAATGGTCTTAACGTTTAATTCCGCACATATATCATTTTCAATAGCTATTAATGTCAAACTAACAAGTTTTTTAGCACCATATCAGCAATGATTTAAGTGGCTGTGGTAGCAGTGTGCTAGATATGAGTGAATGTTAGAAGAGGAGAGAAATGAGTAAAGTAATCGAGGATGAGGAAGAAAAAACTGTGTAGAAGTAGATATTGCATCACGGAGTGTAGTAGACTTACAGGATGGCAATGAATGGGTGGGTAAATGCTGAGCAAGAGTAGGGTGCTTGGAGAGAAAGGTACCGAGAGAAGAAGAAATAGAACATAAGAAATATGAGTTCAGTGTGAAAGAAGAGATTAGGAAATTGGAAATACTAACTAATATGAAGTAAACAAGAGTAACAGCGAGTGAGAGATATGGGAATGATAAGAGAGAAAGAGACAGAGAGAATAGGAGAACTAAAGGAAAAGAGAAAGAGAGAGAATAGGAGAACTAAAAGAAAAGAGAGACAGAGAGAATAAAGCAAGATAGTACAGAAGCTAGGGATGGAGAGATGATTGGAAGGCAGGTAGGTGAGAGTGCAAGGGAAGTGAGTGTCAGAGGAGAGAGAGAGAGAGAGAGAGAGAATGAGGAATGCAAGTGAGAAAGAAATGAACAGAGCAGTGAGAGTTGTCATTATTCAATAATTTATGGGGTGCAAAATAGAATGCAGAGATAGCATGAATTGGGTGGCGAGATATGAGGTTAATGTTTGGGACTGTACAGCAGAAGGTAGTAAAGATGATATTTGTTGTTTTAAGGATACTTGCGACATAAGACTGAATAAATATCTTTCTTGTGATTACGTGATTATATCATTCAGTAAAGATGATATCCAGATGTTATATAATATAATGCAGAGTGGGAAAGAAGAGCAGAAATGATATTATTGTTATTATTATGTGACACCTCCAGGGAGTCCAAAGACTCATCGAGAGAGTGTGCCAACAGCATCGAATGATTGAACCCTTCCAACTACTAACGGTGCTCAAACTTGCTTAACTTTTTGCGTGAGCCATTAGTAGCAGAGGCTCTACCAATTGACCAACCTTTGCTGGCATAATGAATGACATGACAGCAGGAATATGTCAAAAGAGAGGCTTGGGTTATGTGGGTCTGGAGTGTATTCAAGGATAGAAGAGAGATGAGAGAGACAGACTACATTTGAATGAAAAAGGACACAGCTATCTGGAGAGAATTTGGGAATTTGAGAGCATTAATGCAGGGAAACAAGATTTGTCGGGATGGACAGAAGCAGAGATAACCTTTGGGAATAGTCACTGTGGTGATAGGGGAAAGTGTGGTGTAATGCAGAGTCAAATGGAGTTTTGATAACAATAGGTATAAAAACATTGACAATGTATTGATGTTTCTTTATACAAATGCCAGGAGTATCAGGAATAAAGGAGATGAATTACTAGCATCGACAACCTCAGGTCCTCAAGAGCTCACTTTAGTGAGTACAGGCTTGGCAAACTCAAGGTACCTGATGCTAGACCATGTCTCACTTCATGTAATATATATCCGTTATATGTCGACTGGTCCCTCCACTTCTTTTATTTCTTCTTGTTCCTTCCCCCAATGCTGTTAGGGTATGCGAGGGATAGGGGTGAATTTTTCCTATTTTGATATTTCATTTCGTCTTATGCAGTGGGAGTCTGCCTCAGTAGGCAGAAGTCCCAACCCACCTGGCCAAAGTGGAATGAATTGGGGAACAAAACTTCCCAGATATGTGGAAAGGGCCTCTGCAACCCTACCACTTTTTTCTTGCAGTGACTTCACTCCAAAATGCTAATATGGTTGTGCCTTATAATACATCTCAAGCTACATCAGTTGTCATGCAGAATAATAGAGCCATGTTCAGGGCTTAGGCAGAGGATCATGTTCAAGAAGTATATTACAGTCTCCAACAAAAGTCAGTGATATTCTGAATGTGCAATATGGAAGGTATAGGATTAATCTTACAGGGAAATTTTACACAGACACATGAAATGTGTGGAGTCTACAGATGGGTACTCTTGATATTGTCTGTAAAGAGATGGAGAGGTATAAAATTGACATCCTGGGAATTACAGAGACCAGGTGGAATGGAGAAGGTCATTTCAAGAGATAGTATGATAAGTTAGTTGTTTACTCAGAGGTGACTCAAAGCATCATGGGGTAGCTGTGACACTGAAGACACTTCAGGCAAGAACCCTTCTTGGTTATAAACCTGTTAATGACATGATCCTTTTGTATTAGACTTAAGGCTCATCCTACCAATGTGTCAATCGTGGTAGTTTATGCACCCCACACAGATAGGGCTGAAGATGAGAGTCAGGAATTCTTTGAAAACTTACAGACTGTTTTTGGACTGCCTACCAAGATGAGACTTACTTTACATTTTAGGGAATTTTAATGCAAAAGTAGGAAAGAGTATGAAACTTAGGTCTGAGTGTGGCATGTTTGGTCTGGGTGAATGTAACACCCATGATGAAAGACTGTTGGAATTTGCCCATCAGTGTTACAAGTGACCTATCAATGTTACAAGTGTAACACTGATAGGTCAAGGCACCAGATCGATTACATCCTAGCTCTCCAGAAGAGGAAGACCAGCATCTCTGATGTGCATACTTGTTATGGAGCAGACTTTGTACCATCAGCTAGTAAGAGCCAAAGTAAGATTAAGACTGAAAACTTCCAAATCAGTCACATCCCACTAGATTAGAGTAATTCCTAGTGGGTTAACAGAAGAAACAGTAACTACGTTGGATGAATTTTTGGAGACTAATGAGGAGAACTCACCAGAAATGCTTTGGAAAGGAGTCTATCTATCTATTCCCTTCTGCCATATGGACGGGGGGAGGGGGAATAGCTATATGCTACCATACTAGGGAAATGATTATAAGCAAGGTGGTTTCCTCTTGCCTTCCTTGCTACTATATCCTGTGGCTGTATCCTGTATGTTCAGGGGGCTGGTTTGCTTGCTTGCGGGATGAAAACCCCAGATAAACTGGTGGGAAAAAACCTGCTGTCCATGCCCAAGACAGGCTAACTTGGCTATGGCTGAGGAAGCTCCTTAAGCTCCTCACGTCGTCGATGGGAATCGGACCTAGGACACTCCTTCCCCAGGCATATGGTTGCAAAGCACACAGTCACTAGGCTAACTGCGTGGAAAGGAATCAAGGTGATAATACAGGATACAGCCAAGAAGTATCTTGGACCAATAAGAAGACCAAGAGTCCTTTGGATATCAGATTCAACATGGGAACTAATCGAAAGAAGGCAGTTGGAAAAACAAAGAGACATAGGAACTGAAGAACATAAGAGATTACAGAGAGAGAGAGAGAGAAGTCAAAAGAGCCATCAAGCAAGACAAGGAAAAGTTTTCTACTAATAAATGTGAAGAGATAGAGTTCCAGATGAAGAGGCACAATTATAAAAGGATGTTTCATTTAGTTCTTGACCGAAAGCACAAGTTTAAGCCCAAATTGAATGTCATCCAAGACAGGAATGCAGCACTACTAATTGGAATTGGAAATCAAAAACAGATGGATAAAGAATACTATGTGGAAAAAGAAAATTTGGAGGAGCCCTCTCACCAGGAAAATTTCAATTTGGAATCTTCTCCACTTAAGCATAAAGTTGAAAGAGCAGCTTAACAGCAATAAGGCCCAGGTGCGGATGGAATCCCAGCAGAGTTAATTAAGGCCACAAGGGATGGAGAGATAAGAGTGTTTCATAGATTGATTACAAGGATATGGGAGACAGGACCTCAGCTTAGAGACTGGAAGAAGTTCGTTTTCATAACTACTACATAAGAAGGGAGATATGAAGGATTGCAAGAAGTATAGAACTATTAGTTTAATATGATGGGATGCTGCATACTCTATAGGAGGAGTTATACTGGAGGAAGTATGGGAGACAAGAGATCTGGGGTTGATGATTGATAGAAACCTGAAGTTTAGGGGACATATTGCAAAGGTGGTGAAGGTAACACAGAGGATTGCTGCTATTATGAGAAGGACACTGACCTGCAGAGATAAGAGGGTTATCATTCCGTTGTATGAGTCTCTGATCAGACCACACTTGGACTATTGTTCTCAGATTTGGTCCCCAGGATTTGAAGGGGATAAATTAACTGTGGAAAGGATACAAAAACGGATGACAAAGATGGTTTCAGGACTGTACAAGGATAGTTATGAGGATCGGCTGAGAGAATGTGGACTGCAGGGTTTGGTGGATAGAAGAAGGAGAGGTGATATGATTGAGACTTTTAAACTGTTGAGAGGTGGTTACAGCGTTGACACTGGGGAGTTCTTTCGCTTGGTTGATCAGCGGGAAGGAGTGATGACAAGAGGCCATCCCTGGAAGTTACGAAAGGAAACTGTGAGCAAGAGGGTAAGGAGTGGTTTCTTTGTGTGGAGGGTGGTTGAGCCGTGGAATGCATTGCCTGATGGAGTGGTGGGAGCGAGAACGGTCAGCGAGTTTAAAGAGTGGTATGATAAACTTTGTGTTTCTCGGGGGGGGGGGGACCTCCCCTCGATGAGTCTTGACAGACTTTATGTCTTAGGAAGGACCTCCCTCGATGAGTCTTTTGACTCCTTGGAGGCCTGAATAATAATAATAATAATAATAATCTCATGCAAGCAAGATTTTACTGAAGATCATTCTAAATAGGATTGAAGCCCAAGTTGAGGCAGAGATTCCAGGAACAAGCAGATTTTAGCCTTAGACAGATCATATAAAAGTATAAAGAATTTAGATTCCCTATGGTAATGTTTCTTAGACTACTCTAAAGCTTTTGACTGTGTTCAGCATGCGAAACTGTAGGAAGCAATGAAAAGAATGGGTTGTTTTCCTCAAAATGCTATCAGTTTGATAGCCAACTTGTACAGAAAGCAAGAGCCACAGTAAGAGCAAGTGTCGGATTAACTGTTGGCTTCAGATTGGAAAAGGTAAGTATGTTTACTTTCTCCTCACTTGTTTTTAGTATCTATGCTGAGGAAATCACAAGTGTAACATTGGATGAGCTCAAGACAGAAATTAGGATAGGTGGTAGATTGATCAATAATATGAGGTCTGCTGATGATACATACTCATCTGTAATGACAAGGAAGAACTAGGACAAATTCTTGATAAAGTTAACGAGAACAATAATAACAGAGGATTTCAGCTCAATCCTAAGAAGACAAAGATTATGGTTCTCAAAGGAAACAGGCAGAGAAGCTCCTGAGAAACAAGTGTACTTTAACTTACCTACCAGCAAGGTGAATGAAATAGTGAAACCAAATTGCACTTCTTATCCATGTTATTCAATGGGTGTTACAGAATCCTATCCAGATTTAGCTGGACATCTATAGGCATCATGGCTAGCTGGGAGGTTATTGGAGAAAGAAAGGAAATCAGCAAGTTCGAGTGCCTTGGTTTCATTATTAATGTGAAGAATTGCTGTTCAGAAGACATCAGAAGATTAGGAATGGTTAAAACAACAGTCACAAACTTGTCTAAAATCTGGATCTATCTCCCCAGAAACAAAGTTGAGTCTTTTGGATGCAGTTGTTTTTCCAATAGCGACTTATGGATGTGAAACTTGGAACCTAAAGATGTTAGATAAGAAAATGAAAGCTGCTTTTGAGATGTAGTGTTACAGAAAGCTGTTGAGGATATCATATACTGAAAGGTGTACAAATTAATGGATGTCAGAAAAGATCAGTAAAACTTTTCTAACACCCATTAATTAATAAACCTCTTTACCGGCCATGCTGGATGAAATAGTGACACCAAATTGCACTTCTCATCCATGCTATTCAATAGGTGTTACAGAATCATATCCAGATTTAGCTGGACGTCTATAGAATCATGGCCGGTTGGGGATTAATGGAGAAAGAAAAGAAGTCAGCAAGTTCGAGTGCCTTGGTTTCATTATTAATGTGAAGAATTGCTGTTCAGAAGATTAGGAATGGTTAAAACAACAGTCACAGACTAGTCTAAAATCTGGAAGAATCTGGATCTATCTCCACAGAAACAAAGTTGAGGATTTTGGATGCAGTTGTTTTTGCAATAGCGATTTATGGATGTGAGACTTGGAACCTAAAGATGTCAGATAAGCAAATGAAAACTGCTTTTGAGATGTAGTGTTACAGAAGACTGTTGAGGATATCATATACTGAAAGGTGTACAAATTAATGGGTGTTAGAAAAGATCAGTAGAACTTTAACCTCTTTACCGACCGTGGTGGATGAAATAGTAAGACCAAATTGCACTTCTTATCCATGCTATTCAATAGGTGTCACAGAATCGTATCCAGATTTAGCTGGACGTCTATAGACATCATGGCCAGTTGGGGAGTTAATGGAGAAAGAAAGGAAGTCAGCAAGTTCGAGTACCTTGATTTCGTTATTAATGTGAAGAATTGCTGTTCAGAAGCCATCAGAAGATTAGGAATGGTTAAAACAACAGTCACAGACTTGTCTAAAATCTGGAAGAATCTTGATTTATCTCCCCAGAAACGAAGTTGAGGATTTTGGATGCAGTTGTTTTTCCAATAGCGACTTATGAATGTGAGACTTGGAACTTCAAGATAAGAAAACGAAAGCTGCTTTTGAGATGTAGTGTTACAGAAAGCCGTTGAGGATATCATATACTGAAAAGTGTACAAATTAATGGGTGTTAGAAAAGATCAGTAGAACTTTAACCTCTCTACCGGCCGTGGTGGATGAAATAGTGAGACCAAATTGCACTTCTTATCCATGTTATTAAATAGGTGTTACAGAATCGTATCCAGATTTTGCTGGACGTCTATAGACGTCATGGCCTGTTGGGGTGTTAAGGCTCCTTAGGGATACTGACAGAAGAAAGTTAAAATACTTTGGTCACATTGAAAGAATGCATGGATGACTTCTCAGAACAGTAATAGAAGGTCAAGTTCCTGGAAAAAGAGGAAGGGATAGATTTGCCCCAGTTAGTGAGAAAGACTACAAGTCTTGACATGCAGAAGTTTTGAGAAGAAAGGGAATTATAAAGCAGGTGATTATAATAAACTTAGAAATGAGCTGGATGTCACTCTGAATGTCAATAAGGCAATGGAATTCTCCACGTTTTAAAAGAAAGTACTAAGGAACTGACTGCTCTGTTGACTTGGGTTTTCAGAGTCCTGCTATGGGAAAGGTGCCAAGGAGTGGAAGTAGGGTAAGATACTGCCATTGCATAAGGATGGTAGAATAGGTGTGTCAAACTATAGACCAATTTGTATTTCTTTTGTAGCTGTTACAATTTGGGAGAAATTAGTGAGAGATCATACACAGCATTGGGCAGACAAGGATAATATTATTTGAAAGTGAGTATTCATTTGTTAAGGGGCCATCTTGATTTATTAATCTGACTGCTTTTTATAATAAAGTAAGAAGAGCAGTTGATGAAGGAAAAGCATGTACTGCCATTTTTTTTTTTTTTTAAATTTCACAAAGGCAATAGAGTGCCACATGATAAGCTAATATTTAAATAGCAGAACATGGTTTTAGATATCAAGTTAGTGAACTGAACTGGGGGATTGGCTGTCTGAAAGATATCAGTGTTGAGGAGGAAGCAGTATCAAAGAAGAAGAAGGTTACAAGTGGGGTTTACACCAAGCTCAGTACTAGGACTGAAACTGCCATTGTCAATGGATTGAAGAATTCAGATGATGTAAAGCTAGGAAGGGTTATTAATCATAGTGCAGATGTGGTCACCTTTCAGGAGGATATGAATAAGCTGGACAGATGGACAAATAAATGAGGTAATAAGTTTAATTCAACTAAATGAAAAGTTTTGAAGTCTTGGATTCATTAATGGAAAGCTCTGTTGGTGGAATTATATTTGAGGATGTGGAGTAGCCAAGCGACCTCAAGGTGATGATTGATAGAAACTTGAAATTTTGGAGACATATTGCAGAGATGGTGAAGGCAACCCAGAAGTTGATGTAATACTGAGAAGGTTGCTATCCAGCAAAGATAGAACAATAGTGATTCCATTATATAAAGCATTGATCATACTGGAATGCTTTCTTGATAGCCTTACACATGTCTGAGGAGGGTTTTGATGAACTGTGTGTGAAATTGCTGGCCTGGTTGGCCGAGTGGTTAGTGTATCCACTCTCCAGCCAAAAGGCTGCGGGTTTGAATCCCGTGTGAGCATAGATGTTTGTTTGTGAAAAATACTAGTGGTGGTGATGGTCAGCAGTAGATGGCATTAGTGTGGATGATGAAGGTAGTTGCAGTTGGTGGAGACAGAGAGTTGTAGAGTAGGTACCCTCCCTCGATGATCAGACAAATTTTTGATTTATACTGTCAGATATAGCACTTGAAGAGTAGTGGTTTGGGCAATGACACTTCGTGTTTTGTAAATGGTTATGGATATGATGGTTGGAGGTAAGTTTGCTCAAGAAGAAAGATAATCTTGTGTGGAGACGTAGTGAAGTATAACCTTTCTTGTATGATTAAAAAAAAAAAAACAGACTGTGTTTTGTAATACTGATTTGATAGGATACTCTCACTTCACTGAAATACAGAAGCAGAATTCTTTGCATTTCAAGCAAGAAAAAAATCTTTCATAGAGAATCTTTTCTTGCTTGGGATATTTGAACAGTTTATTGTAGAATGGAAAAAGAAAAAAGAAAAATAGAAATGGTGTATAATGTCATGAACAGAATTTCAGGTTAGTGAGACAAGGTCCTTTTTTTTTTTTTTTTTTAAGATGCAACTGTGGGTCAAAGTACAGAACCCTGAAGTTCTCCAGCATTAATGTGAAAATCTGAACTGAGAAAGCCATGTAAGTAATTATTATTAGTATTATTATCACTCAAGACCCCATGGAGTCAAAGACTCATCTAGGAGGTCCTTTTATCATACACACAGCTCATCATACTGTGCTTTAAACACACTCAAATTTTCTGCAGACACCACACTCTCAGGCAAGGCATTCCAATCATTCCCAAATCTGCATGCAAAAAACCTGCTTCTCACTCCCCTGCTCACACCATCTTTATATAGTTTCCAGGGATGATCTCTGGTTCTCCCCTGATCTCCCGCTCTTTTCTGTAGAATTTCTCTAACACTGATCCTGTAACACGGGTGGCGGACCTATGGCATGCGTGCCAGAGGTGGCACGCCCAAGAATTTTATGGTATCCTTTTATATGCTTATAAATTATTAAACCTTTTTTTTTTTTTACTTGTTACAATATGTACAAGTTAAATTTTGTTTTACAGGAGAGAGCAGCTATGAAGACATGAATTCTATTGGTGTGGTATTAACAAAAGATCACGCGACGCTTTAAAGACAAATGGAACCGACAATTTTTGAGTTGAAATGCTAATTCTCTTCAACCGAATTCCATAGCATCTGTCATAACAACAGTCACTATATATTTCTTAGATTTAAGACATTCACGACAGGGTGTCGTTTATTGTTCTGACAGAACCTCTCATTACCGGCGGGCTCAACTCACACAAAGTTTCAACCCTTGGTCAATTTTTATTGCCTTGTTTGCGTTTGAGCTGGAAGGGGAACTTCCAGCTCATATGGGATGTTTCAATTCGTGGTAGAATTTTATTTGAAGTAAGCCTTTGTGATCTGTCATAATGACATCAAGAATTTCAAATGCAATCAAACAAACACTTATTTCATGTAATTGAAAAATTAGACAAGAGATTTAGTTAGATACTGTGTTTCCGGTGCAATATATGGTTTTGCTTGCATCTATACGGCATAGTTTCTGTGAGAGGGGTACATGTGATTCATTAGCTAGCGCCGTTTTTTTTCCAGCTGTTCTCTAATTGCACTATTTGTTGAGAAATATATTACACAGACTGCAAAAGCCTCTGTACCTTATTCAGGGATACAATAAAACTAATTTTTTTTTTCCTTGCATCTACAGTATATAATGGCTGTTGGGGAAGGAGTGTTGTTTTTGTGGGAGGTATATATGCAAAACGTTTTAATGTCTTTTATCATAAAGTGAAATCAGGGGTGCCAGTTATATACGAGGGCAAGTTATATTCGACGGTAAGCATTCGCCGACAAAACGACATCCTTCTGCTGCTTCCCCTGCTCCGCTGACTTCTATGGTGAGTTACAATGCATAAATATTTTTCTCACTACCGTTTTTTTTTTTTTTTCAAACCAACATCATTAAAATCAATTTAATAATACAATAATCAATTTTATACTGAATAATATTATAAATTTTTGGTGATCAGAATGGGATATGTCAATGAAACTTACAAGTTAATTTAATGATGTTGACCTGAGGAAACTACAATATTGTAGCATTAGTCCTGTGACCAGTAGGCTGAAATGAGCAGCGCAAGTGCATTATTGTTGTGTATGTTTTGTTTTTGCTACTGTAAATGGGAATTATAAAGATAATTTAATTTAGGCATATAATAAAATGTTGATTTTTTTGAAACTATAAAAAATGAAAATTATCACAGTCAAGCAGCAGAGAGTTCCAAAGCTGGTGGACTGAAGAGTATGGCATGATTAACAAAGACAATAAAGCAATATGTGTTTTATGTTCTGGATCAGTTGTGTGTGTAGAACGTCGTCAGTAAAAGGGCATTATGAGACAAACCATAAATCGCTCCTTGAGAAAAGCAAGGACGAACAGAAAGAATTTATTACTCGGGCAATTAAAAATTGGAATATCCAGTCAACAACCCTAATGAAATTTATCGGCAGTCATTCAAATATAACTACTGCTAGTTTTTTTGCCTCAAATGTAATTACCAAACACTGGAAACCTTTTCCTGTGTTTGGCAATAGTGATGGGGAATATATAAAAGAAGCATGGTTAAAATGCGCACCAGTTCTCTTTGAGGATTTTGAAAACAAGGAAAAAATTATTCAAAGAATAAAAGATATGCCTTTAGCTAGAAACACAGTGAAAGATAGAATCATAGAAATGGCTAAATATATAACTCATCAGCAAAAAAGAGATATAAAATCTTCTGATTTAATTTCTCTTTGTTTTGATGAGAGTACTGACATAATTTGATCAGCTCTTTTAGCAATTTTTATTCGTTATTCTGTTGGGAATAATATCAAAGCAGAATTGATAAGTTTAGCATCATTAGCAACAACATCAAAAGGAATAGATATTTGCAACGCAGTTGTAAATGCACTTGCTGAAAGAGATATAGATCCTTCCAAAATGGTATCAGTAACTACTGATGGTGCTCGCAGTATGACTGGATAGGAAAATGAGTTCATCAATTTATTTACCAAACGTATTGGACATTCAGTTCTAGGTTTTCATTGTATTATACATTGGCAGGTTTTATGCGCAAAGGCTAGTTTCAAACCACTGGAAGATATTATGAGCATTGTAACAAAATTGGTCAATTTTATATCGGCACACGCTTTAAATAAACGAAAATTTAAATTATTATTAAGTGAGGTAAACTCAGTGTACGATGGTTTACTTATGTACAACAATGTCTGCTGGTTAAGGCGGGGGAAAGTTCTTCAAAGATTTGTTAAGTGTTTAGATGAAGTCAGACTTTTTTTTACATAATGAGAAAATCATTGAAACATACAATCAGTTAATGAACGTCGAATGGCTTTTGAAATTAATGTTTTTTACTGATTTGTGTTTACATTTAAATGAATTAATGTTAAACTGTAAGGTGTTAACAAGACAATTATTGGCATGTTTGACTTAACCAAAGCATTCGAAGCTAAATTACCAATTTTTAATCGTGACGTTATTTCCAATACCTTCTGATATTTTCCAAATACAAAAAAATTCTTTGCAGATCTAGAATCCCATGAAAAAACAGATCAAGTTAAATTCACAAAAGAGTTTTCTACATAAATATAAAGAGCCAATAGGCTTCAATTCGGTGCTGCAAACATTATTTAAATTAAGAGGATATTAAATCCCACACAGTTTTAAAGCCGAATAAGAAACTCAAAGATAGAAACACAAAGAGTTTCATGCCGAATATAGTAAACTATAAAAGTTTCGGCGGATTGTAGCGTATGTTAAAGCATGCTACAAGTACTAGGGCAACTCGTAGCAGAGGAGGTATAGTTCTGATCACTATTATCAGAACTTTACCCTCCTCTGCTATGAATTGCCCTTGTGTTGAACTACGTGCTTTAGCATACGCTACAATCCGCCGAAACTTTTATAGTTTACTATATTCGGCATGAAACTCTTTGTGCTTCTATCTTTGAGTTTCTTATTCGGCTTTAAAACAGTGTGAGATTTAATATCTCCTTAATTTAAATAGAGTTTTCTATAGTTATTCAGTCGATAATCAATGAATTTTCTTCAAGATTTACGCAATTCATGCAATTTGCAGACACATCAAAATTTATTTTGCATCCAGACACAACATCAGCAGATAAACTCAATTTGTAGATTTTTGAGTGGCTGAATTTGGAAGATATAGAAATGCAATTAATCGATTTTCAATCTAGTTCTATATGGAAACAAAAGTTTGTTGATTTGAGAAATGACTTGGAAATAATGGAAAATGATCGATTATTGGGCGCAATTAAAAAGAATGCAGAAGAGGAAATATTGAAAACCTGGAATGCCATTCCTGAAACCTTTTGTTGTTTAATAAAACTAGCGATGGCTATATTATCAATTTTCTCCTCTACATATGCTTGTGAGTCATTATTTTTCGAAATGAATGTTATAAAAGACAGTTTAAGAAATAGAATGACTGATGAATCTCATTCGGCATTTATATTACTAACAGTGACAAAATATGAACCTGATATAAAGCATTTGGGATCTAATATACAACAGCAAAAATCTCATTAATAAATTGATAAATTAATAAATTGATAATAGGTTGATATTGATTTGTATACAATGTGTGCCAAGTGTGTGTGTGTGTGTGCCAGACAATGTGTGTGCCAAATTATGAGTTCATTTTTATGAAATTCTATGTTAATTTTTAAACTTGTCTCAATAAAATTCTGCAATTAATTTTGTATTAATTTTTCCCCTATTAAAAACTTCACGGCACGTCAGCAACTTGATTTGTAAATATTTGGCACACGCCGGCACGTCAACAACTCAATTTGTAAACTTTTGGCACGCGCACATAAAAAGGTTTGCCACCACTGTTCTATAACAGCCTCTTACTAACTTGTAGGTCTCTATCATATCTCCCCTCTTCCTCCTATCCACTAGGCTCTGTAAATTGCATCTTCTCAATCTTTCCTCATATTCAACACTCCATAGGTCAAAAACTACCTTAGTCAGTCACCTCTGGACCCTTTCCGACATCTATTCATCCTTTTGAAAACCAGGTGACCAAATCTGGGCACAAGTAGTCCATGTGTGGCCTAATCAAAGCCTTACACAATGGAACAAGAATCTTCCTACTTCTACAAGTCACTGTCCTTACATCATTTCCAGAAGGCTTTGTGTTGTTTATCTTCACAATTTTGACAATGTGTCCCCCAAATTTCAGATCCTTATCCACTATCACCCCAAGATCTCTTATTTTCTCCACCTCCGACAATATATCCCTAGCAAGCATAAATTCTGCATCTCATATTTGTTTCCCAAATTTTAAAACCTTGCACTTTTCAACATTGAACTCGCATCCCCAATAATTCAATTTATTCAAGTCTTCTTGTAGGGTCACAACATCTTCTCTACTCTTCACAGTTCTTCCCAACTTTGCATCATCTCCAAACAACTGAATATCCCCATCCAAATCTTTGCCAATATCATTAATATACAAGTTAAACAGTAATGGCCCTAAAACAGACCCCTGACCTTCCTTTTCCAGAATATTGCTCCCCCATACACAACTTGCTGATACCTATCAGATTGCCAGTCTCTGATTCAATGCACTAATCTAACATCCAACCCCATCCGCTCTATTTTGACTATTAAGTTATCATGTGGTAATCTATCAAAAGCCTTTGCAAGATGTGTATCCCTCTCTTCTGTCCAAGGAAGCAGTCACCTTATTGTAATAAGTAAGTAGATTACTAAAACATGACCTCCCTTTAGCAAATCCATGCTGTCCATCAAAGATAATACCATTATTGTCAACCCAATTCTGGATCCTAGTTCTCACAAGTTTCTACAACAACTTAACTACAACACCTGACACACAAATAGGCCTATAATTTGATGCTTGAGTTCAATCACCTCCCTTATGAAGCGGAACAATCTTGCCCTCCTTCCGCTCCTTAGGAACTTGACCCAGTGCAAGATTCAAATTAAAAAAATATGTCAAGGCAGATGTCAAATCCCTGGCACAATTACTTTAGAATACGTGGTGATATTTTATCAAGTCCCACAGCCTTATTAACATCAAGGTTGCTCAACTCCCCCATACACCTCTTACTCACTTATAGTCAGTCTCACCTCCCCATCATCAACTGCTCTCAATCTCTCCATGAAGTCACATTCACAAGACTGAAAGATCTTTATGAACTGCTCATTAAGTATCTCCACTATAATGTCATCCTTCCATAATCATTCTTTTTTTTGCTAGCTATATACATCGAAAGAACTCCCTAGGATTGTTTTTGGCTTCGTTAGCTAACTGCTGCTCATACCTCACATTTGCTAACCAAGTCATCCGCCTTGCCTGGTCTTTGTGATCTTCACGGAATTGGTTATTACACTTCTCTTATGCTGCCTCCATAATGCCCTTTTTCTCTGTATCACATGTTTAATGTCTTTATTCATCTATTTCACACCTACCTTATTTAACCTTCTGACCCTTGGGTAATGAATAATCAGAGAGGAAATTGGCAATCCAGTTGCAATTGGTGTGTGGAAGAGATGATGTATTTCAATGATTTGAAAATAATCATGACCACAGAGTTTCTCCAGTTCTCTATATGGCATGCTTGCAAAAGTGAGTTATGTAATAAGAGATCTGTTATAGACTAAGAGTAGTAGAATTTTGGTGAACTCCCCCCTCCCTCTCTCCATATAGTAAAGAAGTTGAATGCTGACGACTTTCTCCATCATTTTTGAGAATAGTAAGGTGAGAGAGTAATGGGACAAAAGCTTGAGGGCTGATGTATATCTTTCATCTTTATTATTATTATTATTAAGAAAAACCTCCAGGGAACTCATTGAGAAAGGACATACTATTCACACCATCTGTCATACCTGTTCTTGAATTCATTCAAGCTACTTGCACACACATCCAAAGGCAATCCATTCCAATCATGCACTACTCTAAGAGAGAGATGTTGAAAGTTTATTTTTCACTTTGTTAGAGAATAATAAATTTAGTTTAATCCTTTATCCAAGTGTGAGCAAACAAAGTTTGAGCCTGAAAATTTCTTCAGGACTGGGGTAAGGTGGTACAACACCAGGCCAACTCGTTGCAAAGGTGGAGCAAGCTACCATCACTCCTGTTTCAGTATCTCCTATAATGCAAAACACATCTCCTTGCGGATATGTCTAATGTTATGCATTAAGGGAAGGGCCACTACCCAGACTAGTTTCGACCTTTATTGAGGTCTCTTCAGTGGGAGCCAGGCCCAAGTTGAGATACCAGGCAGAAGCTTTAGCAGGTCATCTCTACCCATAGGAGTTGCCAAATGGTATGCCACCCTTTTTTAATAAATTACTCTGGATTTAGAGAAAGATGTTGAAAGTTTATTTTTCACTTGGTTAGAGTATAATAAATTTAGTTTAATCCTTTATCCAAGTGTGAGCAAACAAAGTTTGCGCCTGAAAGCATCTTCAGGACTGGGGTAAGGTGGTACAACACCAGGCCAACTCGTTGCAAAGGTGGAGCAAGTTACCATCACTCCTATCTCAGTATCTCCTATAATGCAAAACACATCTCCTTGCGGATATAACTAACTTTGTTTGCTCACACTTGGATAAAGGATTAAACTAAATTTATTATACTCTAACCAAGTGAAAAATAAACTTTCAACATCTTTCTCTAAATCCAGAGTAATTTATTAAAAAGGGTGGCACACCATTTTTTAATAAATTACTCTGGATTTAGAGAAAGATGACCTGCTAAAGCTTCTGCCTGGTATCTCAACTTGGGCCTGGCTCCCACTGAAGAGACCTTATTCGCCAAGACGTGAAAGACAGCTCCAGTTCGAAGAAGAAAGAACCTGTGCCTACCAGTCCAAAAGAGGATCCATTTCCCGCGGCCCGAAGAGAGAGCTCCATGCTCACTTTCTACAGAAGTACCTCGGCGTTGGTAAGACCTTTTTTCTTATTACTGGCTCTTTTACCCATTCCTTCTGCTATCTCTTCGCTTGTTGTGAGGGACACCGGGCATTCCCCGACTTCGCCCTCCTTTACCCCCCCCTTCTACAGCCAGTAGTTAGGTCTTCCCCCAACAATGCCGTTATTCTTACCCAGAACTAGAACGCTTGGCATCGAAGTCAAGCGGCTCTCAGATGAGCGGACGTTAGTGAAAGCTCTGATTGATACAGTAGGGGCAGAAAACATATACGGTTTCACACCGTACTCAAAAGAAAGATTCCAAATTGTAGTCAAAAATGACCAAACAAGAAGCAATTTATTAGAGGGTTCCCCCTGTGAGGGACAAATGATCAAACCTTATTTAATAGGGAGTTTACGGAAAACGTTAAGAATAACTAGATTTCCCTTGGAATACCTGGAGAATGAAGACAACGTCAAGAAATTTTTTAGCCAATGGGGCGATATTATTAGTATCAAAGCATTTGAACATGCTGATTACAAAGGCTGGAAAACAGGCGACATTGAAATACAGATAGATATGAAAAAGGAAGTTCCCGACTTCATTTTAGTGGGCCAAACAAGGGTCATGGTTAACTACCCGGGTGTTAAAAGATTGTGTTTCCGATGTAACTCTGAGGGTCACCTAGGGGCAGAATGCCCAAAACTACAGCGCAGAAATTGCAAATCAACAGAGCACAAAATAGTAAACTGCACAGAAGCTTGTCTTAAATGTGGGGACTTGACCCATAAAGTGGACACGTGCTCGCACAGAACACTCTCAGAAGCAGCTGGAGGGACCATAATACCGATCAGGGCTATACCCCTCGGTAAACCTGAGGTATCATCAGGGAGCGATTTTCCAGAGCTCCGGCAACAGACCGAAAAAGAAACACTAACAGAAAACACAACCTCCATGAAACTCGTAACGGGTAAGACACCCAGGGCAACCCGCCACATCAAGGAAATAACAGCCAACTTCGAAACCAGCAGCAAAGAGGAAGTAGTCGTAACAACCAGCGCCCCAATAAAGCGCACAAGAGAGGCAGAAACAGAAGAGGCAAAAAAGGCTAAACAAAGCAGCCTACTCTCATCAGAAGATGAAATGGACAACATCCAAACTACAAGCCAATGCGAAGGCACCCAGCCCCTTGAAGAGGCGGTAACAAAGACAGGAAACTTATCCCCAGTAGCGGACCAACCTGCAGAACCCCATTCACATATCTCCAGCATGGACATTTATAGCATCACAGAAATGGAATTTCAAAACGACCTCGTTATGAATATTCCAAACAGCTCTGATAGTGAATCACAGGTGGAACATGTAGAGCAACAAACAGAAAACATCCCCCCCCCCTTCCTCCAAATACCAACATGGATTTTAAAATTGCCATTTTAAACACCAACGGTTTACGCAACCCCTTCGCACAAAGCACTGTCTGGAAGCTAATGTTAAGGTACAAAATTAATATCCTCCTGATTCAAGAAACCCATTTTTATAAGCATTGGGACGTGGAGAACTTCTCAAGAAGCTACCCAGTCACCAGCTTTGGTGCTTTGGTGCTTTGGGGATGCTCACTCGCGAGGGGTGGGGATACTAATTCGCCCCCCAATCGCCGGAGGGTTCTTCAATGTCCAGAAGGACGCCATGGGACATCTAATAATGGTAGACTGGAAGTACGGTGGCCGTACCATCCGGCTTGTTGCAGTATATGCCCCGAACAGCCCATACGACAGAAGCGGTTTCTTCTCTGCCCTTGAAAACTACCTCTTGTGAACAGAACACCTAATTGTAGCCGGGGACTGGAATTGTGTGGAAGACACACGTTTGGACAAAGTAGGCGGGAACGCAAACTCTGGAACCGGCGGAACAGCCGCTCTAAAAAGATGCTGTGCAAATTTTGATCTCGTCGATGTCTGGAGGAGGAATAACCCATTGAAGGTAGAAACAACGTGGTGCCGTGGCCAGATATCGATGAGACTAGATAGGGTGTACGTGTCCCAAAACTTGGGACAGTATGTTCAAAGGACACGTCACACCACAGCACACAACATGTCAACAGACCACAAATTGGTCATTTTAAAAATTACACTCCCAGAGGTTATGGAAACAGCCAGAGGTCCTTGGCGGCTTCCTCCTACCTTTCCCAGTCTTTTTAGCGACCAGCTACAGAAACTCTGTGATGAATGGACAAACATCAACTGGGACTGGGAAAACTGGCTGCACTTTAAGTGGCAGGCTAAGGAACTGTTTCAAAAATGTGGGAGCGAAAGGGTCTACCAACAACGTCAACGGCTGAGGGATCTCTACAGGGAACTCGGCTGGTACCGGTCAAGCGAACGGAGCGTAGTTCCCTGCGGTCATCTTATCAGACAGGTAGAAATAGAGCTGCAGCAAGAGCGGCAGAGTAGAGTCGATGACCTCGACTTTCGCATGAGACTCTATCTCAGAAATTTGGAAACACCCTCCGCCGCATTCTACAATCAACAACGGATGGCAGCAAACGATGAAAGAACGATTTACCAGATCGAGGAGAAAGGCCAGATTCTAAATTCAATCCATGAAATACTCCGTCACTTTCACCAGCAGTATCTCGGCATCTTTGCTGACCAGCAGGGCACGGATGACTTCAGTGAGTGGGACGTCAAACGTTTTCCCGAGCATCTTAGCGCCCTGCATGACAGGCCGATAACTGCAGCTGAAATAAAAGCCACGTGCAAAACGATGAAGACAAAAAAGACCCCAGGGCCAAACGGATTGGGGATAGAATTCTATAGATCTATCTGGGACCTTGTACTGCCAGCACTAGTAAAGATCTTTAACGAATTCCTCACTTCGGGAAACATCCCCGAGGAATTCGCTAAGAGCTATACAATCTTTATCCCCAAAAAAGACCGAGATCGGACCTTGTCAAATAACTGGCGTCCCATCTCCTTAACTAACCTAGACTATAAACTTTTCGCAAAAATTATCTGTACACGCATTAAGGCAGAATAGAAAACATAATAACAAGTTCACAGGTCTATGGAATCCCAGGTAGATCTATGGAATTTAATCTCTTCCTGCTAAGAGACCTAATCAGACTGGCCAAGGAAAAAAAAATACCCCCTGGCACTTCTCTCCACCGACCTGGAAAAAGCGTTCGACAGCGTCAGCCACACGTACTTACAGGACACCCTAAAAAAAGTAGGCATAGGCCCGAGACTTCGGCGTACAATTAAACATATGTATGCGGGGGCCTTGACACAACTGTCTATTAATGGGTTTCTGACAGAACCAATCCGTATAAAGAGAGGGGTTAGGCAAGGCTGCCCACTAAGCCCCCTTGTCTTTTCCCTAGCATTAGAACCCCTCATCAAAAGAATAGAGAACACCCCTGCAATTAATGGTATTCCACTGCCCCAAGTTTCCAAACAGTGCAAAATAGTAGCATATGCAGATGATGTAGTGGCCACACTCAGAGACTCTGAGTCTATCTGCATTTATCTTGACATACTGCAAAACTTCAGCATAGTCAGTGGTCTCCGAGTTAATGCACAAAAAACCAAAATCAAAAATTTTGGAAATTTCCACAACACCGGACTTCCCTACGGTTTAGCGCTGCATATGCAGCCGCTAAACTGTAGGGAAGTCCGGGACAGAAAAGAGAACTAGGAGTTCCCTTTTCTGAGTCGCTAGCTTTACCAGTTAAAAAAATTACAGGAAATAAGTACGGAAAAGATAAGTCTATTCAAACCGACCTTTTTCTCCTTTCATGGCAGAGCCACAGTGATAAAAACAATCATTACCCCAATGCTGATGCACACAATCAATATCACAGGCATCACACTGCTACAAGAAAACCAATTATCCAAAAAACTCATAGATTTCTTCTGGAATGAAAAAAAACATGAGGTTAAAAAACAATACCTGCAACTAAAACATGAAGAAGGGGGGTACGCTCTGCCTGATCTCAAAAGCTTGCTTTATGCAAATACATTCAAAACCGTACGGAAGGCCTTAAACTCAAACCATATTTCAGGCCTCCTAATTAGATATTTTATAAGACTTTTCCTCCCCCTCTTTGGAACCACGGACTATGCTGGACCCCGTGCAAGGGTTGTGCCCAAGTGGTACCGCATGCTAGTAAAATCACTCACAGCACTTAGAGACAAAGGAACAGAAATCCTCAAACACAAACCGAAAGTAGTATACTGGGATTTCTTCCAACTCTCCAGGCGTGATACACCAAACCTCGGGACAAACAATGAAATTCTCTTTAAAAACATGAAGAATAGCTGGGGACAGCCTTTTCATCAGGATCTGGCCTGGCAAATAGCTTATGGGCGGCTCCCGGTGAAACAGGTTAAATCTAGGTACGTACCCAGTCCGTGCGATCCCTTTTGTGATGTCTGCCGGGGCGTGGAAACGGTGGAGCATTTCTTTTATTTTTGCCCACCAGCCCAACGCGTCTGGCAAAGACTGAGCACAGCACTGGGAATCCCGATGCTATCACTAGAAGAGGTCATACACCTGCAATTCCTGCCACCAGTCAACAAGACCCAAAAATTCGCCATTTTTTTAATTAACGTCTTAAAGTATCACATCTGGAAGGTACGGAAAAAATCCCAGGTACGGGATGCAAATTTAATGTACGCAGGAATAAGGAAAGGTTTCTATTTTTACCTTCCTAAATTTCTTGCGCAAGAGAGACATCTACTAGGCGACTTTAAATTTGTGAACAAATACTGCAAAGCACCGAAAATATGCTTTCTTATACAGGGACGCATCAAGCCCTGTATATTTCTTTAGTGTCTCCAAAACTCCACCTAACTCTCCCTAGGAAAAGTAACAACCACTCTGTTCTTCCTCGCAACAAAGCTTTCGCTGGCACGGTTTCCTTTACTCCAAATAAGGGGGGTAGATCTGAGAACCCGGGCTGCGAAGGCTTACTGCGAGGCGGTGCTGCTCCTTGTGAGCGGCATCTCCAGGGCCAGTCTTCTACCCCATTCTAAGTCCCAGTGGTACCAGGTCTGCAAGTTCCTTATTTTGTTCCCTTTCAGTTCAACTGACCAGACCTTAAGTCCTTTGATTTTTATGTAATTTAAAAAAAAAAAAAAAAAAAAAAAAAAGTTCTAACTGAAATTATTGTTTTCAAAACAGGTCAATGGATCTCCTTCATAGATAACTGATGAAATTATTAAGGATAAATTTATAAGTGAACTATTAGTCAAAATTTTTATGGTTAAATTTTCTTTTTTTTTTTAACAGATAAATTGAGAATATGTGTCACAGACCAATTAGCCATATAAGGCTAAACAGGTTGACTGAGGCCTCTTTTACCTCCTACTATCCTACTCTATCTTTCATTATTCTCCTCTCTTACTGTTTGCTGACCCTCAGCATGCTTTATTCTCCAAAGGCTGATGATGAGAGACATGTACTCCCATTCGACCTCAATAAAGGTTGAAACTAGTCTGGGTAGTGGCCCTTCCCTTAATGCATAACATTAGACATATCTGCAAGGAGATGTGTTTTGCATTATAGGAGATACTGAGACAGGAGTGATGGTGACTTGCTCCACCTTTGCAACGAGTTGCCCTGTTGTTGTACCACCTTACCCCAGTCCTGAAGATACTTTCAGGCACAAACTTTGTTTGCTCACACGTGGATAAAGGATTAAACTAATTTTATTGTACTCTAACCAAGTGAAAAATAAACTTTCAACATCTTTCTCTAAATCCAGAGTAATTTATTAAAAAAGGGTGGCACACCATTTGGCAACTCCTATGGGTAGAGATGACCTGCTAAAGCTTCTGCCTGGTATCTCAACTTGGGCCTGGCTCCCACTGAAGAGACCTCAATAAAGGTCGAAACTAGTCTGGGTAGTGGCCCTTCCTTTAATGCATAACATTAGACATATCCGCAAGGAGATGTGTTTTGCATTATAGGAGATACTGAGACAGGAGTGATGGTAGCTTGCTCCACCTTTGCAAAGAGTTGGCCTGGTGTTGTACCACCTTACCCCAGTCCTGAAGATACTTTCAGGAGCAAACTTTGTTTGCTCACACTTGGATAAAGGATTAAACTAAATTTATTATATTCTAAGAGAGAGAGAAAAATCAAGCCCCCAATCCCCTGCTTTCCAGCATTCATTCTCAACTTCCATGGATACACGTCTTTTCCCCCACCCTCGATAAAGTGAAAAATTCCATCTACTGAAATTCTGTATAATCCTTTCTGAAGTTTTTAAGTTTTAATATCATATCTCCCCTCTTTCTCCTGTTTGCTAGTGTCTGCAGCCAACAAATTTTTAATTTGTCTTCATAAACTGTATTTCATAATCCTGATATCGTTTTTGGCACTCTCTTTTGCACTCCCTGTGCTGTACCAGAATCACCACAGAAACCAGTAGATCAGACCAGACCTGCATGCAATAGTTCATGTGAGAGCTTATCAATGACTTGTAAATAGGCAAAATGACTTCCATATTTTTACATGTTAAAGTTCGTTTTAGAATTGCCATTCTTCTCTGAGTTATATTTACAATTTTTGCTATATATATATATATATATATATATATATGATCCCTGAACTTCGACTTCCTGTCTATTAAAACTCCAAGATCCCTAGTCTCATCAGTTGCTTCAAGGATAATTCCACAATACAATACGACATTGGATATCTAATCACACCAAAGTGCATGACCTTACATTTATTACCATTGAACTAATAGACATTTTCACATGCCTGCAATTCTAGTCTATTCAAATCATTCTGCAAGTACTGCATATCAGCAGCACTCCTGATTACCATACCTAACTTTGCATCTTTAGCAAATAATAGTATGTCGCATGTCAAAGCCTTCTTATTGTCATTAATGTACAGACTGAATAACAATGGATCATGGACTGATCTTTGAGGCACACCACTCATCACTTTGAATATTGCAGATTATTAAAATATTATATACTTAAGCATGTTGATCCCAAAGGACTAGTCTCAATATTTGGAATTTGGACTACAGAATACCAAGTTTTAAGGATAAATTTAGTGAAAAAAAAAAGTTAGTGGTTATCAGAATATGGAGAGCAATAATAACAACAGTAAATGAATGTGACTGAATGGCAAAAGAAAAATTTGATTGAAGAAAGTGAATTTTATTGTTTCAGATTCTCAGATGGGATGTGAGATGTGAAAAGTACACATATAACTGTCCTTTTTATGGACAGCATATGCACAGTGTAATTTGGAAAGAAGAGGTAGATAGCAGTTGATGAAAATGGACAGTGGAAGGTTTCATCTGTGCACAAGTTTTTTATACTTGGTCTTTCAAAACAGTTTTTTTTTTTTTCAGGCATTGGGAACTGTACCAAAGCCAGAGTACTTTTTTTTATCTCAACTTGAAAAGAATGATGTAGGTGATGAGCTTTATTTTTTGGCAATCTTACAATATTGTGATCAAGGTGAAATACAAAAGGGCAGAAGTGTGGCCTCCAATAGCATTGGAGGCCACACTTCTTTTCTGTTCAATTGCTGTTCAAGCAGAGAGCAAGTTTATTATACCTTTCAAAGTTTATTAGCCCTTTCAAAAGATTTTTTTTTTTTTTTTCATGCATTGGGAACTGTCGTGCAGGCAGAGTGTGAAACTGCAGTTTTTGTCTCAAACCACCTAATAATATGCCAAAGTTTTTGACATAAAGGAGGCTACTGTTGTAATAATAATAATAATAATAATAATAATATTATATAGCTCTACTGGCTAAGTATGACAAAAAAAATCCTCTCTTGGTATGCAACAGTTTACTTCTAGCTTCACTCTCTAGCCACTCTGATCTTTTGGACTATCTGAATTTGGAGAGCTGATTAAGAAAGCAAGAAAATTTAAGCTAGAGAATATTAAAAAAAAAAAGAAGAAGCAAATCCAGATTTGGCACTGGATGTTGGATTGCATCTGATGTGCTTTTCAAATGAATGTTGGTTACTAAATTGCAAATAAGCCAACTGCCTAGTGAATTACAGGAATCCCTTGCTTTAGACATTTAATGTATCTATGAAAACACTGTGCTAAGCAAAAATGTGTTAATTGAATATAATAATAATAATTATTATTATAAATATAAAGATAACAATAGATAATATAAACACAGAACTTACTAAATTTGCACGAAAAGAATTTAACATCAGATTTCTAAAATTTATAAACCAAATATACAAAGAGAGAAAATTCCGAAAAAGCTGGGGTAGAGCTCTAGTGATACCAATTTATAAAAATGGTCTAAAAACAGATTGCAATAACTATCGTGGCATCAGCCTCCTCAATACAAGATACAAAATATATGCAAAAAAGTTAACAAACAAATTAATATCCTATATAGAATCACAGTTGGGAGAAGAACAGAACGGATTTCATAAGGGAAGATCATGTATAGACTCAGCTTTTATCTTAAAAATAATTATAGAAAAACATAGAGAATACAATATTGAAACACGCATAGCTTTCATCGATTATATAAAAGCATTTGACAAAATTCTGAGAAATAAACTATGGGGAAACCTGTAAAGGAATATCACATTCCAAACCAACTATACAATGCTTTATTAAACATACACCATAATAATGAAATAGCAATAAGGCAAAATAATATCATTATCCACTTGGAAACCAATAAATAGAGGAGTCCGTCAAAGCTGTCCTTTATCATCCATATTATTCAACATATATATGGACAATATTATCAAAAAATGGAGAGAAGTAAATACATGTGGTTTCCAAATCAATCGACATACAAAAATAGACACATTACTCTTTGCTGATGATCAGATCATCTTTGCAAAGACTGAAGATGAACTGCAAAAATCAATTTATAATTTAAATAATATTATACAACAATATGGCCTAGAAATGTCAATGAAGGAAACTAAAGTCATAGCTTTTTATGGAAATAACCCTGTCAAAAGTAAAATGGTAATAAATAATAAAATAATTGAGCGAGTTAATAATTTCAATTACCTAGGCTGTAAACTATCTTACATAAATGAAATAAATATTGGTTTTAAGATGACAAACTTTATAAAAATCACTACAGTAATTAATAGAACCTTTAAACCTAACTACATACAGAAACAAGACTTAGAGTCCACAAAACAATAGTCAAATCTACACTATTATATGGAAGTGAGATCTGGACCTTTGGAGAAAGATATACAGAGAATTCAAGCAGCAGAAATGAAATTCCTTAGGAAAACAGAGAAACTTACTCTATTAGATAAAAGAAATAGTGAAATAATTAAAAATCTCAAAACCAATCCCAAAAGAGGATCAATGATTGAAAATAGGAAAAACTGGCTAGACCATATAGCAAGGATGCAGAGAGACAGGTTACCAAAAAAGATCTTAACATATAATCCTAGAGGAAAAAGGAATAGGGGACGACCAAGAAGATGGACTGAGTCCGGCACAGGCCACGTGGTCTAGAACCTGGATAGGAAGATGACGACAACTATTATTATCTGAGACCTCGAAGGAGTCAAGGACTCATCGAGGGAGGCTATAAATTATCCAAAGCAGCTGTCATACCTTCCTTTAAATTCATTCACACTAGATGCACTCACTACTTCTAAAGACAAAGTATTCCACTCACTCACTGCTCTGTGAGAGAAAAACCTAGCTCTTATCCCCCAATCCTGAAGATACTTTCAGGTGCAAACTTTGTTTGCTCACACTTGGATAAAGGATTAAACTAAATTTATTATAGTCTAACCAAGTGAAAAATAAACTTTCAACATCCTTACGTGTCAAGGTTCGATTCAACATTGCAATTATCGTATGAGTTGTATTTGCAACTTTTGCTATGTGACTTTTAAATTTCGAATTCCTATCCACCAATAGAGGTATCAAACTATAGGCCTATTTGTATTTCTTCTGTAGTTGTTAATATTTTGAAGAAATTGATGAAATCTCATAAACAGAATTGGGCAGAGGAGGGTAATATTATTTTTGCAGGCTAGCATGGGTTGCAAAAATTAAAGGGCACTCTTGTTTTAGTAATTTGGTTATCTTTTACAATAGAATAACAAGAGCAGTGGATGAAGGCAAGGCAAACACTGTCGTTTTTTTAGATGTTTTCCAGGGCATTTAACAGGGTACCACACGAAAAGTTGCATCACATGGGTTTAGATATCAGGTTAGTGGACTGGATTGGCTCTCTTATATCTATCAGAGAGTAGAAAGGTTACAAGTGGAGTTCCACAGGGTCTGGTTCGGGACCGTTGCTGTTCAATCTCTATGTCAATGATATTTATCACAGGACTACAGGGAGAAGTTCAGTTGTTTGCAGATGATGTGAACCTTGGGAGGGTTATTAGTAATAGTGCTGATGTCTTGGCTCTTCAAGAGGATTTGAATAAGCTAGAAGGGTGGGAAAAGGCACGGGGATTTCAGTTTAAATCAACTAAATGTAAAGTTTTAAAATTTGGGATCCACAGAGGTTAAAGATACCAAGAAATTATATACTTGGTTTAATCCTTTATCCCAGTGTAAATGAACAAAGTTTGCATCTGAAGTATTTTCAGGACTGGGGCAACTCGTGGTAAAGGTGGTATATGACTTTACATCACTTGCTTAGTATTCCATAATACAAAGCACATCTCCTTGCGGAGACCTCAATAAAGGTTGAAACTGGCCTGGGTAGTGACCCTTCCCCTTAATGCATAGCATTATACATATTCGCAAGGAGATGTGCTTTGCATTATGGGATACTAAGGCAAGTGATGTGAAGTCATATACCACCTTTACCATGAGTTGTCCCAGTCCTAAAAACACTTCAGGTACAAACTTTGTTTGCTTACACTTGGATAAAGGATTAAACCAAGTATATAATTTCTTGGTATCTTTAATTTAAAGTGTAACCAAGTGGAAAAACTTTCAACAACAGCTTAAAATCTTGATCATTTGACTTCTATCCACTAAATCTGCAGTCTACATGCCCTCAGTCTATCAACTCCTCATAATCAACATTGTACAGTTGATTATGAGGATAGAGCTTTGCACCCTCTCCAAAGTTATTTCATCCCCTTCAAATCCTGGTGACTAAATCTGAGCACAGAAATCCAGATGTTGTCTGATCGAAGTTTTATACAATGGGACCACCACACTTTTATCTCTTATGGTCAGCGTTCTCCTCAACATTGTTGCAATTCACTGAGAAGGCTTCACAACCTTTGTAATATGTCCCTGGAACTTTAAATATCTATCTGCAATCACCCTAAGATCCCTTGCTCCCTCCACTATAACTCCACAAAGTGAGTATGAAGCATCCTCCTTTGTGGTTGTCTGGCTCCCACTGATGACATCTCAATAAAGGTCGAAACCAGTCTGGGTAGTGACCCTTCTCTTAATGCATAGCATTATACATGTCTACAAGGAGATGTGTTTTGCATTATTGGATACTAAGACAAGTTATGTGAAATCATACCACCTTTACCACGAGTTGCCCCATTCCTGAAAATACTTCAGGTGCAAACTTTGTTTGCTTACACTTGGATAAAGGATTAAACCAAGTATATAATTTCTTGATATCTTTAATTTACATTTAAGCTGTTGAAATATTATTTTATCATATTAACACTGAGATTTTTCATATGGTATGATGAAGGAAAGGAACAAGAGAGGCCATCCCTGGAAGTTGCAAAAGGAGGTGGTGAGTAAAAGGGTAAGAAGTAAGTTTTTTGCATGGAATGCGTTGCTTGATGCAACTGCAGTCTGTGGCTGATTTTAAGGCGTGGTCACTAGTGTTGACCTCCTGCAATGAATCTTGTGACTCCATGGGATCAGGGAAATAATAATAACAATGTTTCTATGCAAAAAATAAGTAAATAAATAAATAAAAATAATTTACTAAAATATAAAGAGCCAAAAGGCTTCATTTCGGCAATGCAAAATTATATAAATCAAGTGGATATTAAATCCGGCATTATGTTGCTGCTTGGTCTCTGAAGAGAACCAACCAGTTTGAAACAGCTGTCAGGCCAGTGAAACATTATCAAAATGGACCAAAAACCAAATATATGGAAACTTGCCTTCTATCCACTCGGATAGTGGATAGAAGGCAAGCGATCATGTTTTCTATAAGGTCTGTGCTAGGGCAATTCATAAATGCTGGCAAGTGTATTTCCATAAGCTCTCTGGTCAAATTTTCTATATGAAACTTTCATAGTTTCTGCATTCGGCTTTGAAATAATGCTGGATATAATATCTACTTGATTTATATAAATAAAAATAATAATAAAAGTAGAATAAACACTGCCCACTTTCTTGAAATGCAAATTTAATACATATTTTATTGCAAAATGAAATAATTCATAAATAAGAAGTGAAATGCATCTTCAATTTTATGATTATTTCTTTTGTCACTAATATTACAAAAAGCAGATTTGAAATGTGTATTGAAATCTTTTTGGCTTACTTTTAATAATAACAATTTTTTTTTTTTAAATACTCTTATAAGGATTTATTAAACTTTTTCTTTCTTTGCTTGAACATTTTGGAGCAATCTCTCTCTTTGGCAATATATGAGATAACAGAGAAATCTGTACTTAAAGAACAAAGAATATGTCTAAAGAAGCTTCAAATTTATCAGTTAACTTATAATATTTCAAACATTGTCATCAGGAAGAACTTTATAAGGATTAAGAATCCCCTGTGGATCAAATAATGTCTTAATTTTTTTCATGTATTCTATAGCAGACTGAGATTTACTATAATGAATAAAATTCCGCTTCTTGAATCCCAAACCATGTTCTGCACTAATGCTCCCTTTTTGCTCTGCAGTCCACTTATACACAAATGGTTCTAATTCTTGAACAACTGTTGGATCATACACTGGTGATGTAACATTCAGGTGCAGATTACCATCTCCAAGATGACCATATCCACAGCAGCGTGTCACTTTATTTCTTAGCCTTTCTCTAATGATATTTACTATTTCATAATATGAGGACAAAGGAAGTGTTATATCATACTTGTAAGTATAACCTTCATGCAGCAATGCTTCAGTGATTCTTTCTCGAACTGCATAAATTTTCTGAAACATTAAACATAAAATTTCATTACAAGTTTTTTTAATCTTTTTTCTTTTCGAGCAATTATATACATATATATATATATATATATATCTACACAGGAGGGTGATCTGAAAAGTTCTCGGCCTCAACCATAGACGGCAATACTATCAGCAAGTTTTTTTTTTTCTAAGTTGGTACATCTGTCATAAGCATGAATGTGAAATTGCAAGTCATTCTATCAAGTAGTTTGTTTTATACAGCTGTCTAAAGCAAAAGTGTTGTTCTATATCCCTTGAAATGGATAAAACTGAGCATCGTGCAGTTATAAAATTCTTTGTAAAAGAAAGTCTAATGCCAAAAGAAATTCATTCAAAGTTCATAAAAGTTTACGGGCACTCTTCTCCTTCGTTTTCAACAATTAAGAAATGGGCTGCCTAGTTTAAACGTGGCCATACTAGCCTTGAAGTTGATCCATGTGAAGAACATCCAAAAAGTGTAACAACACCAGAAATCATTGTTCAAGTGCACGATATGGTATTGGATGACCAGCGAGTCAAAATGCATGAAATTGCTGAGACTATAGGCATTTCAAAAGAACGTGTAGGATATATTTTGCATGAAGAATTGCAAAATGAAAAAGTTTTGTGCAAGATGGTTACGCTCTTGCTCACAGCAAATCAAAAACGCACTCACATGAAAATGTCTGAACAGTGCTTGGAGCATTTTAACAAGAATAAAACTGATTTTGTGCATAGATTTATTACTATGGATGAGACCTGGATTTACCATTAAACACCAGAATCCAAACAGCAGTCAAAACAGTGGACAGAAGCTGTTTGTTCAGCGCCAAAGAAAACAAAGTCAGTTCCATCAGCAGGTAAAGGTCATGGCATCAGTGTTTTGGGATGCTAAAGGCATTTTGTTTATTAATTATCTTGAAAAGGGAAAACAATAACCAGCGAATATTATTCCGATCTTTTAACCACATTAGACAAAAAAATTCGTGAGAAAAGATCTGGTTTGCAGAAGAAAAACATCATCTTTCATCAGGTCAATGCACTTGCCCACAAAAGTGTTTTGGCAATGGGAAAATTAAGGGATCTGCACTATGAATTGTTGGAACATCCACCCTATTCCCCAGATTTGGCTCCCTCTGATTTCTATCTCTTCGCGAAACTAAAAATCTTCCTCGCTGGTCAGCGTTTTTCTTTGAATCAAGAGGTGATCGCAGCTGTAGAGGGGTATTTTGCAGATCTTACTGAGAACCACTACAGGGACATGATAATGGTGCTGGGCATAAATGTATTAGTCTTAAGGGAGATTATGTTAAAAAATACAAATAATTCTGAAATTATAAATTCGTATTTTCATTATTAGGCTGAGAACTTTTCAGACCACCCTCATATATTTTCAGTCTTCACCAGTAACAAGATGTGACAGGCAGGAAAAGTGCTGTGGCAACAATATATTCTCAAATTTTTTAGGAAATCGGTAGTACTGGGCATGGTTTGACATTAATATTTTATTGCTTGAAGTCATAATAAGAATATAGTTGTTGTTTTTTTTAATACTGATATTTTGACTTTCATATCAAAATTTTCACCTTTCTTTCTTTTAATATATCAACTGCACACATAAAAAGTTACAAAACCTATAACACTTCAGTGTCATGATTAAGAAAGAGAAAGTAGAACCTGTTTCAAGTGTTTCTTGAACAGCTGGAGGTGGTATTCTTTGGAGAGAAAACAATGTGAAGAAAGCTGTTAAGCCTAGATGCAGATCAGTATTACTTCCAAGCCTCCATGGTGTCTACTCACAGATACACAATAACTATCATACTTTGCCTTAAATACATTCAATTGGGAGCACTAACCACCCACTCTAGCAATGCTTTCCACTCATTCACCACATGCCAAGCAAAAATTCTCCTTTTCACATTCTTATTCACATCACGCTTGCACAGTTTTTAGGGATGATCTCTCATTCTCACATTACCCAATTATACTATGCAAATACTACAAGAAACTCATCAATAATAGAATGTTCGTAAACATCAATAAAATGAAGGAGCGAGTGCTGTATGGGGATTCGCTATTAAGAGGCGTAATAATTGAGAGTTTAATGAAGTCGTACCAGCCGGGTGCGAACATAAAGAATGTCAGCGAATCTATTCGACTGCAAAAACAGAGGGTGAAAGAGATGATAATCGTGGCAGGAACGAATGATTTGAAAGAGGACAAAATGGAAATGATAGAGGATGTGAGGGAGTTGTTTGAGGTAGCAAAAGAGAAGAGTGAGAGAGTTAGGATGGTGAGTATCTTACCGCGGTATGACAGCGAAGTGTTTAGAAGGAGGGCCATAATTGCCAATGACTTTATGCGTGGGTTATGCATGGAGAGTGGTGTGGAATTTGTGGATGTGTGGAATGAGTTCGATTGGCGAAAGGACTTATATAAGATGGATGGGTTACATTTGAATGGAGTTGGTGTACAGAGACTTGAAAAAGTGTTGATGAATGATGTGGAAGTGGATGTACAGACTCAGGGAAACTAGATTTATTAAGAGGGGGGGAGTAGATATGCAGACTTTAGGGGGGGCAATTAAGTGTATGAATGAGTATATTATGCCCGAGCGAGTACGACGGACAACAAATCAGAATGGGATAGTTAGTATAAGGCATCAAAGTAGGGATGGGACAAATGGGCTTCTGCGATTCATGTACACTAATGCCAGGAGTATTAGGAACAAGAAGGAAGAGTTTTTGGCCATGGTTGGCACTTCCAGGCCACAGGTTGTTGGTACTAGTGAAACAAGGCTGACAGAAGATGATAAAGCTAGTGGGATTGAATGCGACGGGTATAGCGTGTTCAGGAGTAACAGGGTGAATAAAAAGGGGGGAGGAGTGTTATTGATGATAGCTGATGAGCTTCAGCCAAGGAGTATAGAAGTTGAACTGCAGGATGGGGAAAAAAGCACATTTGAGGCTGTTTGGTGTGAGATAGAATCTAGCAGAACAAAATATACAATTGGGTGCTGCTATAGACCGGGTGATGGAGTGGATGGCGGGGATAGTATGCATAAGCAAATAGAAGAAATGAGTGGAAGGAGGGTAATTATTATGGGTGATTTCAATTATGGTAACATTGACTGGAAAGAGGAGAGGGCACATGGGAGGAAGGAATTGGATTTTATGCGGTTATTAAGGGACAACTATCTACGGCAACATGTATTGGAAAATACCAGGGGGCAGAGAGTGCTGGACCTAGTAATTGCAACTGAGAATGTGGCTGTAACGAACATGACCATGTTGCCACCAATTGGTGAGAGTGACCATAAGGTCATGACTTGGGAGGTGGTTAAAGGAGTCGAATTTACAATTAAGACAGGGTACGTGTGGAATTACTGGGCTGGTAAGTATGACAAGCTTAGGTGTGTGCTTGGCTCAATGCCATGGCATGTAAAACTGCAAGGGCTGGATGTTGATAGTGCATGGGAGGTGGTTAAGAACTGTTTGCAGGAGGCAATGGTTGACTGTATACCAAGAGTCCGAATAATAAATCAAGTAGGGGTTAAATGGATGAATAACACTATTAAGCTTGAGCTGCAAAAAAAGAAACAATTGTGGAGGGAATTTAAGGAGAAGGGTGACCATCAGGCGCAGGAACAGTATAAAGCTCAGGCCAGGATGGTAACAAGGGTGGTAAGAAAAGCAAAAGCAGATTACGAAAGGAAATTGGCCACGCAGACTAAAGAGAATCCCAAACAGTTTTTTCAATATGTTGCAAGTAAAAAGAAAAATGCTCATGGTAGAATGATCTTAAAAAATGCTGAGGGTAGGGAGGTAACCGAATCAGTCGATATTGTGGAATTACTGAGCGAGCACTTTGCAAGAGTATATCATCCAGGTGGTGACTTTGCAGGAATGGAAGAACCAACAGCTTATACTGGAATTGTGATGAATGAAGTAGAGGTTACTAGTCAATTACAGAACCTCAATGTCAATACATCTGTGGGATTGGATGGTATACCAGCTCGTGTTGTACGTGAAGCGGCCAAAGAATTGTCAGTACCCTTGACCATTTTGTTTAATTTGAGCCTCAGGACTGGGTCAGTCCCAAGGGGGTGGAAAGAGGGGAAAATAGTTCCACTGCACAAAGGTGGTTCCAAGGCTGCTGTTGAAAATTACCAGCCAATCAGCATAACAGGAATCATTATCAAGGTCTTAGAGAAAATAGTCAAGAGGAAAATACAAGATTGGATAGAAGAAAATGGGATACTGTATCGGGGACAGCATGGTTTTGTGAAGGGTAGGTCATGCCTCAGTAAATTGCTCACGTATTATAACACAGTGACGGCTGAATTGGATAAGGGTAATGGGTTTACAGTGATTCTACTGGACCTTGCTAAGGCCTTTGACAGGATACCACATGGAATTCTAATCAGTAAATTGCAGCATATGGGAATGGACATAGGGTTGGTGAGATGGATAGGAGGGTGGCTGACGGAGAGATATCAGAGAGTGGTTTACTCAGGAGTAGAGTCCACAAGACGGCCTGTGACTAGTGGTGTGCCACAAGGATCTGTTCTTGGACCACTGCTGTTTAATTTGTTCATAAATGATATAGGAAAGGATCTGAGAGGAACAGTTCATTTGTTTGCGGCTGATGCGAAGTTGGGTAGGGCAATAATGAATGCAGATGACGTCAAAATTTTGCAGGATGATTTGGATAGATTGGAGGTCTGGGCTAAGGAGAATGGATGTCAATTTAATGTGGCAAAATGTAAGGTTATGCATTTTGGGGTGAAAAGATTGGCGGCAGTTTACTGCATTGGTGGAACCGTGCTCCAGGAAATTGATGAGGCACGAGATTTAGGAGTGTTGGTGGATAAAGAATTGAAATTTAGGGGACACATTACAAAAGTGGCCAAATCAGCTCATCAAATCACTTGGTTGCTGAAGAATACGTTGACAAGCAGAGACAAGCAGGTTATTGTTAATATGTATCGAGCCTTGATAAGACCCCATCTCAACTACTGTGCTCAGATTTGGTCACCTAGGTTTCTTCTTGATGGGGAGGAGGTGGAGAGGATCCAGAGGCAAGTGACCAAGATGATAGCAGGTCTGTGGAATGAACCGTATGAGAAGAGGTTGAGGATTTGTGGGTTGCAAAAATTGGTTGATAGGCGGAGGAGGGGAGATATGATTGAGACATTCAAATTACTGAAGGGTTTCTATAAAATTAATTCAGAAGATATTTTTTAGAACAGGGCTGGTTGTGGGAGGACTAGGGGACATCCATGGAAACTGGGCAAAAGTGTGGTTAGTAAAGGTGTTAGAGCTGGGTTCTTTACTTTTAGAGTAGTGAATGAGTGGAATGCGCTCCCTGAGTCTGTGGTGGATACTGTGACAGTGAATGAGTTTAAGGCGAGGTATGATAGATACTGTATGAATGTCAAATAGTTGTGATGAATATGATTTGGGGCCTCCCTCGATGAGTCTAATGACTCCCTGGAGGGTTGCCCGTAATAATAGTAATAGTAACTCATCTCACCAACTTACATGTCTCAAATATATCACTCATCTTCCTCTTATCTGCCAAGCTCTAGAGACCATATTCTCTCAATCTGTCATACTCAATATTTCAGAGTCCTGAGACAGTCTTATATATTTGCTTCTGCACTCTCTCCAATGTATCCTTATCACCAACATAGCAAAGTCACCAGATCTGTGCACAGAAATCCAAATGAGGCCTAATAATCTTATGCAGTGGAATTATCAATTCCATATCCATAAGCACCTCCAGAGCACAATTGAAAAAATGATGGTACATTGCACTCTTCGACTGGAAAAGACCTAAGTTCGATTCTCATCATGACAAGAAGAAACTTTAATATGTTTTTTTTTTTCTCATTTGAAGGTGAGTTAACCGATCTCACATGGAGGTAGCATAAGTTTTTTTTTTCCAGAATCTCAGGTTTTTCATCCTGCATACAGACAAATTGACCATGAGAACATGTGCAATTTACAGTCAAAGATACTAGTAGCGGTGTGGTGGTGGGAAGTAGGGAGCATTGATGATGATAGTAGTGGCATTGTGTAGTTGGTGGATTCAGTGGTAGGCAGAAGTGGTAGAGTAGAGTACCCACCCTCGATGAATCCTTGGACTGCTAAGGTATCATGTAATAATAATAATATGCAGAGCATTCTTCACATTATAGCAGCAATTTTCTGGGTGACCTTTAAAACTTTTATGATCCAGGGGTGAATTCAGTATTCACAGTCTCCAGATACACTGCTTCCTCCATCTCCTGAAGCAAAGTTGTTCCAATATGATAAACTTCATTGCAATTTCTCTGGCCAAAGTTCAAAACTTTACAATAATAAGTTTAGTTTAATCCTTTATCCAAGTGTGAGCAAACAAAGTTTGCACCTGAAAGTATCTTCAGGACTGGGGCAAGGTAGTACAACACTGGGCAACTCGTTGCAAAGGTGGAGAAAGATCTCATCACTCCTATCTCAGTATCTCCCATAATGCAAAGCACATCTCCTTGCAGATATGTATAATGTTATGCATTAAGAGAAGGGCCACTACCCATACCGGTTCCGACCTTTATTGAGGTCTCGTCAGTGGGAGCCAGGCCCAGTAGTGGAGAAGGCAGAAGCTATGAGAGGTCATCCCAACCTATAGGAGTTGTCAAAAGGTGTACAACCTTATTATTAAATTACTCTGGATACACCTTTTGACAACTCCTATAGGTTGGGATGACCTCTCATTGCTTCTGCGTTGGTGTCTCCACTATTGGGCCTGGCTCCCACTGACGAGACCTCAATAAAGGTCAAAACCAGTATGGGTAGTGGCCCTTCGCTTAATGCATAACATTATACATATCTGCAAGGAGATGTGCTTTGCATTATGGGAGATACTGAGATAGGAGTGATGAGATCTTTCTCCACCTTTGCAACGAGTTGCCCAGTGTTGTACTACCCTACCCCAGTCCTGAAGAAACTTTCATGCGCAAACTTTGTTTGCTCACACTTGGATAAAGGATTAAACTAAACTTATTATAGTCTAACCAAGTGAAAAATAAACTCTATATGTATAGAGTTTATTTTTATGAAATGCCATCTCCATTCTTCAGTCTAAAGTACCAACTTATTTAAATCCTTGCAATAACATCACATCAGAACTTCCTGACATTGCTCTTCCTAATTTAGCATCATCATCATTAAATAATTGAATATTTCCTCTCACATCTTGAACTATATCATTAATATATAAATTAAAAAACAGTGGTTCCAGAACAGACTCCTGTGTTCCCCCAGTCATCACATTCCATTTTCAGGAAAATGTACTCCCCATACACAACTTGCTTGTTACTTTCAGCCAACCATCGCAGTGACCGAACCACCAAATGATTATCCATCTCCATCCTAATCAAGTTCAACAGTAGTTTATGAAGTGGTAATGGATCAAATGGTTTAATAAAATCCAGATAAATCACTGTGTAAGCGTCTTCTCTGTTCAATATACTAGTGTCACACTATTATAAAATGTAACCAAGTTATTGAAGCACAATGATCTCCCCTTAATTATCATAGAGATGATAATTTAATCATCTCTATGACATTTTCAGCACTACAGTCTACAATACTTGGATTCTCCTTTATGCAGTGCCATTATTTTTCCTTCTTTTCACTATTTCAGGACTGTTCCTCTTGCTAGACTTTTGTTAAACAACCACGCCAAGAGCACTGTCAGCTCTTTTGCACATTCCCACAATATACAATCTCCTTTCACATGCCAATTTCTCTTTCCTTACTCCACTCATCACCTTCTCAAACCAGCACTTTATACTCCTCATAATCTCATTATTCATCCATACTTCATTATCCTTCTAACCTTAGGAACAAAATCTGATATTTCCATAAGTAATTGATCCTTGACCAAGTCCCAGGCTCTGCTGCTTTCTCTTCCTTCAACTGATCAAGTCACTGCTCATTACCAATCTGTTTCCTTAATTTACCATAGTCCCCCTGTTGTGTAATTCAATACATATCTCTTGTTCCATGATGTTTTGACAAGTATCATGGAACAAGATGGAAATGTGTTTTTTTTTTGACATTTCCCATGTCAAAACCACATAATCAATCTGCCTGGTTGGTGCTACTGATTTTGGTGACATTTTCTATTATCATTGTATGAGACGATATTATTATAATTATATGCAACACTTGAGTCCCACATGTTGCTTCAATCACATGGTGCAGTGAATGTCCCTAAGTAGTTCAAATTTTCTTACTCATCACATGCTTCCAGCGAACGCGTTTTTGCCAGCCTAGTTAGCTGAGTGGTCAGCAGCATACCCACTTTTCAGCAAAGAGGCTGTGGGTTCGAATCCTGCCATGGGCAGCATGGATGCTTGCGATTGTTTTAATAACTCTGTGTTGAAAGAGAATCCGGTACCTTACCACTTCTTCTAGCAGGTTTCACTCCCGAAACCCTATGAGGTATACAGGAGTGATCACATGCCATCCAGTGATGCCAAATGTGAATGATTAAGCCAATGCTTTAGTTAACATCAACTATTATTATAACTCTCCTGTCACTTAACACCATCATCTGTCAGAACATTTCAGAATCATTTCCTTCTACATTCCTTGGTTATAGCACACCTCACTAAATATCTAAAATTTGTGCTTACCTTAACCTCACACTAAAAGGCCTCAAAGCAATTAGCATTGCTGCTTTCTTCCAGTTCCATACTAACAGGACAACTCTTTCGAAATCATCAGCAATGATTTTCCACCTACAAAAGACACTACAAAGATACACACCTGTTTTACATTCCTGGAGATCAAATTCATATTAACCTATAATCATAGAGCAATTGGTATTTAAAATAAGCGTTGTGGTTGAGGTTTGTTATTTACAAAGATCGTGGAGTATGAGTCCTGATTATTAAGACCTGTTAGAACAAAAGGTTTATATGGGTTGAATATGTGATTGTTCATATTCCTGAAATTTTTAGACTATTATTATTGTTGAGATTAGAATGAGTGATTAGAATTTTACAGACTTCTTTAAATTTGCATGCATATCAGGTTTTAGTGTTGTAAGGAATAGGTGCCTTTCTGATGAGTTCTATGTAGAGTATCCAGGACATGATCAGAAAAGACAGATTTACCATAGTTATTAAATTCAATGTGTCATTTGTGTTCCATTTTTCAGATAGGAACTATGTGTCCAGTTTCACCCATATTAGAAATATGGTACACTGAATATGGTACACCTCAGAGTGGACCAGGAGAAGAAGGAGATCCTTAGAGGTTCTCCTTCCTCTTTCAAAAGTTCTTTCATTTCACAAGAGGTTTAAAGGCATTAAAGTTATGTTTGTGTAGTCTTCTGTTTATTTTTTTCTGATAGCCATTTAATTATGAAATGGCTACAGTTTTATTGCATAATCTATTCCATTTTTATTTTTAGCTGTAGCGTTGTGATGAATTCTGTTGATAGTATTTTTGCTGCAACTATTTTTAGGATGGATATAACAGGTTCTAATAATTATGACTGTACTCCATGATCTTTGTGAATAACAAAGCTCAGCTCTTAATATAAATACTGATTAGGCTACTGCTGTTGCTGTATCACTAAAGGTTATTATGAATTTGATCTATGGTCATGTAAAATAGGATGAAATTCTGATATAGTGTTTTTTCCCCAAAAGTGGTCAGGCCAGTATACCAAATTACTTGATCAAATGAGCAATACTTTGGCATACTGTTTGAGTTGTAAGGTAACTTGTTTCTCTCTGTGTGTATATATACAGTATGTGATTGTGTATACTCCAGATGATGCCTTTAATATGAAGGTTAAAATGTTGGGAAATTAAAGTTATTACTCTTAACATGATAATAGTCTCCATAATTTTGCCAAAATGAGTACTTATAACCAGTGGTGAGCTATAAGAGGCTCGCGCGAGCCCTTTGTTAAATTTTTCTCAAATTTGCAAGCCCCTTGTTCTTCTTGTTTAATAATCTTGTAGAACTAGAAAATACCACCGTGGAATGTATACATGCTATTATAATTGCTACTTTAAATTCATATGGATTTTCTGAGTGTTAGGAAACAAATTAGGTGTTGTAATCAAACTTCTACAAAAATTTCCCAACATTGTGATTTGGCATTACGCTCATCGTTTACATTTAGCATTACACGATTCGATAAAAAAACATTAAAGAAATAAATCATTTTGAAATATTTATGGATAAATTATATGCTTTTTATCCTTTCTTTTAGGCTTACACGGTGATCCGAATGCATTTTTGAAAATTACGGAGACAACTACCGTGTTTGAATAAAAACTTGAGTTTAATATAACTAAAATCTACATTCGACGTTTCGACCTTTATGTCAAGGTCATCTTCTGGAGCATACAACTATACACAGGAAACAAGCTATACTACAATCAAACTGGTTTGTTAAAGACACTGACCAACCGCTACAACAATTGTTGGCCTGACCTCTGGGTAAGAAAAAAAAAAATAAAAAAAAAATAAATAAAATAAAAAAAAATATAAAATAAAAAATTTTAAAAAACTATACATCAACGCTAGAGTCCTATTATTAGTGTTGTCTACTATATACATATATTCACATCATTCCAGCCAGTTGGTATGGAATGGTTTTTCTAATACTAGCTAAGGATTGGCTAGAGTCCTGACTTATGCTGGATCTTTCATATTAGGTAGGCTGAATGTGCACCATCCAGATCCTTGGAATTTTCATGCCATCTTTGTTGTTGATATTTGGGTGGTTTATCAGGATTTCGCAGGATTCCTTAAATTTCCTTTCGTACCAGGTTTTTGTGTGGTGTAAGGTGCAGGTGCTTTTCCAGTTGATTTGGTGTAAGGTGTCGAGTGCATGGTCTGAGAGGCCTGCTTCACCATAATGGTTATATTTAATGTGTCTAATGTGTTCTTTCTTGTGTATAGGGATTGTCCGTCCTGTTTCACCAATGTACGGTAAGTTACAGGTGCAGCGGATGCAATAGACTCCAGGATGTGCTAATGGGAGGAGAGGATCCTTAGAGGAGTTGAATATGGTTTTAAGTTTAGTGGGTGGTTTAAAGGTGACATCGAGGTTATAATGTTGTAGGATTCTGTTGATTTTTTCTGATAACCCTTTAATGTATGGGATGGCTATGGTTTTACTGTAATCTAGATTCGTTTTTGTTGTAGTTTTATAGAGTAGTTTCATAAATAATGGCTATAACAAAAATACTGTTAATAAAATACTCTATAAAACTACAATAAAAACGAATCTAGATTACAGTAAAAAATATTTGGAAGGTAAAGAAGTTGAAGTTGTGATATGCAAGTGCCAGAAAGGCTAGAAATACTATCAACTTGGTTGGCTTAGTGTTCAGAGTATCCTCTTTCTAACCAAAAGACTACAGGTTCAAATTCCATCCTAGGCATGGCCTTTTTGTGAACTGTTTATTCAAGTTCAAGCATTCGAGGAATTAAATCTGTATAAAAAAGTACCAAATATATGAATATATTAAATACATTTGCATAGATAGCAAGGCAGACTGTACATTTTGCATTGTGCGGCGATGACCCAGTGGCTGATTTTATGTACCACTATACACTCCCACACAATAGCATGTGCTGTTCGCTAATACACTATATAATCCACTACTGCATCATTTACAATGTCATCTGCTGTCCAGTAACAGCATTTTTGTCTGTTAATGATCAAAGGGCACATTATTCTATTGTTTTTTTTTATAATGATTTTAATTCACAACATAAGAGAATAAGAAGAAAATAAATAACATATTTATTTACATATTTGCTGATATTTTGCTAGTTTTATACTCAGCATTTTCAGAGCACAGAGTTTTAAACTGTTCCCACTATTAACTACTTGTTGCTGTTTGTGTAATGTGACATGACAAACTGATTGATTGTGCCTTGAAGATGCTGAGTCATTGTCCTGTCATTCTTCCAATTTGTTATGCAGGTGCTAAATCAAGTAAATAAATATATTATTTATTTTCTTGTTACTGTCTTGTGTTGTGAATTAAAAGTATAAAAAAAAACAGTATGAAGTGTCAACACATTGGAAGAATGATGGTACGTTGTGCCCTTCGATTAGAAAAGGCCTAAGTTCGATTCTCATCATGACGGGAGGAATCTTTATATGGGCTTTTTCAATTGAAGGTGAGTTAGCCAATCTCATATGGAGGTAGCAGGGTTTTTCATCCCACATACAGACAAACTGGACCTTCAGAACACACGCAATTTACAGAAAAAAAATACTAGCTGTGGTGGTGGGCAGTAGATGGCATTGGTGTAGGTGATTGGTAGTGGAGTTTCGGTGTAGTGGTGGTGGAGATGGAGAGTCGTACAGTAGGTGTCCTCCCGTGATGAGTCTTCAGATTACTTGGAAGTGTCACGAATAATAATGATAAATGGCACACTGTCCTGTCATTCTTCCAATTTGTAATGAAGGTGCTAAATCAAGTACTACAAGTAAAACATTTAAGTTATATAGGCATGGATTTTAGTGGAAATGACAACCTTAAATATGAAAATTGATAAAACTGGTAAGAGAAGAAGTAAAGATACGTATAACGGGAAGCCAACGAAATAAATTATATGGAATAGGAGAAATCTGCCAAAACAACAGCAGTACATAACACTGTTCAAATCAATTTTTTTAATTATTATTGTTGTTATGAAACCTCGATGGAGTCCCAGGATTTATTATGGGAAGCCACTCCATACTAGACAAATCTATCTGCCTTGTGAATGTATTTTGGCTGTTATGTGAGAAGAAAAAAGCTAAGTTTCAAACAAAAATAATATGAAAAAACCTGCTAATTCTGTACAAGACTGACTAACTCACTGAAAACCTTTCAAACAAAGAGTGCTATTGTTACTGACTGAGGTATGTATGGCTAAAATACTAACAAGGTTTGAATCCATTCAGGAATACCTCAATGGATTAGCAGTTCATTGCCTATAACCATTTGCCCATGTTGTCTGCTGATTTAAGCTTAAGTCAATAAAGATGAAGATAATTAGAAAGTAGTCAGGTGGCAGGAAAAAGATCCAGCAATCTTTTTCCTGTCAACTGAAATTTAAAATGTGATCATGTTTATTTATATGATCACATTTTATATGTTGGTGGGAGAAGGGGATGATGGGAAAGTCTGTGATTCTACCTGTATGGGTATGTTTTCTGTACAGTGAGAAAGAAAGAAAGAATACTGTTAGGGTGAAGTGATTAAATTATCCAGAAATGACATCATAAAAACCCTGATTAAAAGTTACCAACATCTGCTCCAATGAAACTTTTCTAGCAGCTGAACTCCTTTATTCGACAAACCTCCCTATCTAATGGCTACAATGGCAAAAAAAGTAACAGAATAGAGAATACAGTAATTCTATTACAGTTCCATATATTCAAGGCCACTTCAGAAAATATAAGAATTTTAAAGAAATATAATCTCCATACTGCTTTCAAACCCTATAGTTATTTGTTCTTATTCGCTCTCCTAAGAAGCAACTCCCCTCCTATGTCACTATTATGAATTGGAAGATCTGCCAACATCTGTCTTGAAGAACACAAGAAATATATCTGCACCTATAATTATGGTCAGTGAGGTCTAGCTAACCATGCCTAAGGAACCTTGCACAGAATCAAATGTAGAAAAATTACTATGCGTCACCATAGCTAATATATATATATATACGACAGATTTTTTTTCTTTTCTTTTTTTTTGAATCTGCAGCAAATTTAGAAAACCAACTAAATCTTAGTCATTATTAAAAAAATTATGGAAACAACTACTATGCTATAGTAAAACTTCAGTTTAATAAAAACCAAAATAATCACTTCACTCGAAGTGTTGGTTTATATTAAACTGAAGTTTTACTATAGCACAGTCTTTTTTTTCCATAACTTTTTTATAATGAAGTTGATTACCGTGTAAGTATGGAAGAAAGGAAAAACAACTTAATACATAGAGTTGTATTAAATTTCTCAAGATTTGGGAAACAGTAATTCTTAGACTTCGTGTCCAATGGCCAACAGAGGACACTTCTCTTAGAACTTTATGCTTACAGTGTAATATCATCTACTTATTATTTATTTATATTTTTGTGTTATGTGTTTTCATAATTTGTCTTTGTGACAGAGACAAATATTGGAATAATTAAACCTGTGCTTAATTCTTTTATTGTGCTATGAAAACAGCACAATAAAACATGAACCTCAACCAGTACAAAAGCCTAAACACAAATGATCATAGTGGAGACCAGATAAACAACAAATTAATTTCAAAGAAAACTGTTGATAGGAAGCTGGAAATTATGTATACCTACTATATGTATGGTAGATGTTCAATATATATATATATATATATATATATAGAAAACCGAGAGGGACTAGAGCAATAGTTCATCGTAATGAATCCAGGGAAAAATCCCCCCACTCTCCCAGTTCTCGATAATGAATATCCAAGAAAGCAATGACATTCAATATGGCAAATGTCAGTTGGGAACTGTTAGTATGGAGTAGCGTGGTGTTATTTTATCTCTTCAAAACCACTGAATAGTACTGAGGCACAAGAGGGCAATGATGGCCAAGGGAAGTTCATCTCACACACACACACACACACACACTTTTTGTTAATTTTTTCTTCATTTTTCTTTTCAGTGTGAGTGTGTTTATGTGAGTGATGACCTCATTAGTTAAAATGGTAGATGATAGATTTTGGGGTGTAAGATGAAGATTTGGCAGGGTTCTGGAAAAGGGGTGGCAGAAGTGCACACCATATCTAAAGCAAAATAATGAGTGACAAAAATTAGAAAATGTAAATGCCAAAGAGCATGTGGACAGGAATGCAGATGCAGGAGGGAGGAAAAGTAAACATAACAAAAAAATGTGAGAGTAGGCTGGAAGTAAGATCACATTAAAAAAAAAAAAAATAGAAGATGACAATAAGGTGAATAGGAGTGGTCATGATGTGAGAAATAATGTGCTTGTGTGGAGTCTTTCACAGGACACAGCATGAACTTGAGTAACTGGAGAAGCATCTGGCAAGAGAAGAGCAGAGAGAGAGAGAGGGCAGAAAAAATATTGCATAGCAATTCCATGAACAGAGGTGTGCTTGATGAGATGAGTGTGTAACCAAATACTTATCTTCCAATAAAAAGGTGACAGGTACCTGTCACCTTTTAAATGGAAAGAACGATATAAATAATTACTGGAAGTAAAGAGAGGTGAGAAAGTAGACTGTGAGGCTACTCATAATCTTCACTCTCTCGCTCTGAGAAAGCTTATGATACCCTGTAATAGAGGACTTAGACACTTTGTGGGAGGCATTACAGCTTTGTGAAGAGTGTGTGTGTGTGTGTGTGTGTGGTGGTGGGGGGGAACTTAAGTCATCTACTCACTTTGAATGATAAAGGTGATAGCTGAGCTGAATAAAGGAAAAACTACACTATGATAATAGGGATAACTGAAGGGTAAATGCAGTTGTTTGCTGGTGATGCTAAACTGGAAAGGGCAATAGTAAATAAAAATGATAGCAAGAAAATCATGTATAATAGGTTCTCATTGTTCTCAGTGAGTCCCAGCTTGAAGCAACTAAAATGTCTGTAGAAAAGCAATCAAGATAGATTTACTAAATACAGGTAATCTAAAGAATGACTAATAAAATCACTTAAATCCTAGCCAAGTACTGAGATGTGTGAGTGTAAAACAAATGCAAATTAACCAAAATTAAAAGAACATAGAAACCATTCCATTTAATCAATCATGGGTAAAAAAGGCTTTGCAATCATGCTCTGGAGATATTCCATAGAGTGGAAGAGACATGTGAGCTTCATAAAACAAATTTAAACAAGAATAATGATCTTGAAATTATGACCAACACCTGTACCACCCTGACAAACAATGCTCATCCTCAAACTGCCTAAAATATCAAATTACAGCAATGTCTACAAACATACATCAACTGCAGTAAAAAAAGAACAATAGATGGGCCAAGGTCTGTTGAGGCCTACAGATCAAGCAAAGAATACATTAATATGATGTGGTAAGACTAACTATACTGGTGTCCAAAAGCTAAGGACAAACTACATTTTACCAGTGTACAGCCAAATGAGGACATAAATTTATTGCCAGCATACTAAATTATATTACACAAAAAAATGTGTTAAAATTTTATACAAATTAAACTGCAATATGTTTTTGGCAAATGTGTCTCCCTATTATGCCCCAAAATGTGTTCTATGGGAATGAGATCTGGGGAGCTGCTGGCCACCCAGTCTGATTAACATCCTTGGTCTCCAGAAGTATTTCCACTGCTGGTGTATGTACGATGTGGTGTGGCAATGCCATCCATAAAAATGAATTCTTCACCTACAGCACCATGGAACAATTGAACATGACATTAAAGAACTTTGTTGCAATATCGTTCACCAGTCACAGTCCCTTTTCCCAGCACATGTAGTTTGGTATGTCCATTAAACATAATGCTTCCCCACACCATGACCCGAGCATTGCCATATTAATCCCTTTCAAGAATATTTTTGCGATGGTAAGCAGTACCACTTTAACACCAGATCAATTGTCATCTAGAATCAGAGGAAAGATCAAAATGTCTGTAAAGAATACATTAGTCCATTGGTTTCTTGTCCAATTTTTATGGATACAACACCACCACTGAAAATGTGCTCAATGATGAGCTGTGGATAAAGAGATGCAGACTACAGTCTTTCAGGCATATGGGCCTACTTGTCGCAGATGTCTTGCCACAGTAGATTATTATGTAGATTATTTTCATTCCTACCAGTTATATGATTAAATCCTTACACAGTGGTACAAATGTAGCCTGATAAAGGCATTATGGAGTAGCATTTCTACCTTATTACAACTTCTTTTTGTCCTTTTCATTATTGAGCAAATTTTCTATATGGTTCCTTGTAATTCTAGTTATATTTTCCCTAAACTCTTTATGAACTGCTGTCAAAACTTTGCAGTTGAAAATAATGAACTGACATCAATGATCTGCTGATCAATTAAAATCTTCCTCAAAATGAATGATGAATTAGAGGTGAAAGAATCATCAATCAATCAATCACAGATCAATCATAGCATTTTCTACAATAATTCTTTCCATTTGTACATTACAGAAAAAAAAAAAGGATTTTCTTCCCCTCACCCCATCATGCTAAAGATTGTACTATTACCTTTGGTGTGAAGATATAGGTAAAACAACAATGGTCTAAACACCCAACTCTGTAGTGTGCATATGTCAGCCTACTTATACTAGTCACTGCTAATCTCTACAACCAAATAGTTGACAGCTATCTGTCAATGAATCCCTTATCCTAGCCACCAACCAATTTTTCTAAAATACATTTGCTAAACCAAGAACCATTCCATACAACCATCCTTGTAAAACTATGAAGAGTTAGAGGAATTTGTTCAGGAATACAAAAGGATATTTGTAAAACAGTCATGAGAATTTTATATTCATCCTTTCTCTTGCTCCAGCTACATCACTACAGAATTCCCTAGAATTGTGGCTGTCTCATTTAGTTCAAGTTCTTCTTGTTGCTTTTATTTAACACAATGATTACTTTAATGCACCTTACATTATTCATACAGTTGCTACTGAGCATCCTCTTGCATATACCTGGAAGTTCTGCCTGACTTCACTGCTCACCCATTTCACACCACTCTTTTTATATTTTTGATTCCTACGAAGTAGTCTGATATAGCTAATCTTAAATGGCCACCTTCTTCAACCTGGATCAGTCCACTGTTGGACAAAGATCTCCTTCAATTTTCTGCATTCTATTCTATATTAAGCTTTACTCATCCATTGCATTCTAGTAATCCTAACAATTTTGTCTTGCTATCTCTTTCTTGATCTTGCCCTTTGTCGATTGCCATTCTGACAATAATTTAAACCACCTTGTATTGTTATATCTTGTAATGTGTCCAGCCCATCTTCATTTTGAATGCATAACATAACTCCTGTACAGCTATTCTGAATCTTATCAAGAGGAAGGGTATCCTATCTTTAAGGTAATTTTCAATTTGTGAATAATATTTTGAATTAGGTTCCAGGTTTCACTGCTATATGTAATTCCAGTAAAGACATACTGATTGAGAGCTTTTCTCTTCAGACAAATGGGAATATCACCTATGAAGGTATATTGCATTCTCCCAAAAGCCATCCCAACCTAGCTATATCCTTATTTCTATTTCTTCTATTTGTCCAAGTTAAACATATAAGTCTACCATCTACACTGCTCTAATCCAGTATAATTCTTTTTGGTGTTAATTTGTCATTCATCATTACTTTTGTTTTGTATATTCATCTTCAACCCAATTTAGTGGGCTTGAGCTAATTCTCTTAATTTTATTTCTATGTTTTCTGTGTCTTTTACCAAGGGAACTATATCATAGACTATCTCAATTGGTCTAGAACATAGGTTCCTAAACTTTTTCAGGCCACTGCCCACTTTGCAAGACATAAATTTTGTAACGCCCCTCTATTATACACACATATATACATGCTCTATTTTCTCATTGACATAGAAAATTGATATCTATTTCTATCTGACATGGTAAATTTTCAAATGATTAAATAATTGAAATAGAAAATTGATAAAAAAATTGATTGTGTAAGACGGCATAAAATGAATTAAAATGCAATATTTAAATTTTAAATGATTATCTAATCGCAAAATCATGAAAATATTTAATTTTTAAATAGTGCTTAAGGGTCAAAGCTGTATAACTGAGAGGAGACCTCCACATAGCTTTTAAAGGAATGCGGAGAACCGACCAGGGCTTCTGACCTAACGTCCAATCCTCACCTTCTCGTGGTGCACCCTGTTGGGTATCTACTTTGATACTGAACGAACGAGGATGGGCTGGCAATTTGGGATTTAGCTGACCAAATTGTATTCTTATTGGTTAAACCAAAATAAAAAATGATGGTACAACATGACAAAATTTCATGCTGGCTGGGGCATCGCCCGGTTAAACAAGGCCCCCGTTGTTTTCGCCAGGGAACCAGGGCGAACAGCAAAAAGTCAGCTACTGGAACAAATCTGAAAACAAACCCCAACTCAACATCACCAGAGTTAAAGATCGGTACTATCAACATAAGAAGCCTGAATGGCAAAGAAAGGGAACTAGCTGAGAAATTAGATAAGTATCAGATCGACATAATAGGGGTGACTGAAACAAAAAAGACAAAAACAGGTGAAATCTTTCTGAGCAATAAATACAAAATGGTATATTCAGGCAATGGCAATCAAGGAAAAGAAGGAGTAGCCATATTGTTCAACACTAAATACGGGGCTAATCTTCTTGAATGGCAGGCAGTCTCAAGTAGAGTGATGTGGGCAAATATGAGAATGGGGAACTGGACAATGAGACTTATTTGTGCCTATGGTCCCACAGAAGGTTCTACTAAGGTAGAAGTGGAGGAATTTTTTGAGACTTTAGAAAAAGCAACTGACACAATGAAAAAGGAAAAGTTGGTCCTTGTTGGGGATCTAAATAGTAGAGTAGGAAATGATTGTGAGACATACAAAAATATTTTGGGAAAATTTGGAGAAAAGAGCCAAGCTAATAATAATGGCAAATATCTGTTGGATTTCTGCTCAGGACATGGACTGGTTATTACTAACACCATGTTCCAACATAAAAATGTGCACAAATTCACATGGAGAGAAGAGGCTAGGAATAAGAAAAGTCTCATTGACTATGTTATTGTTGATAGTGATGTTTTCTCCCTGGTGCAGGACACCAGAGTGTACAGAGGATTTGAAATTGGAAGTGATCACTATTTAGTCTTGAGCAGGATAAAATTGAATTTCATATTGAAAAGAATAACATGTAAGAAAGTTTTAAAGCGAATAAAAGTTGAGCAGCTCTCAGATGTGAACTGTAGACTAAAATACAGAAATATTATTGAAAAGAAAATGAAAGAGTTTGAGAACAGGAATCAAACCTTGGAGATTCAGTGGCAAACTCTGAAGGAAACATTGATTGATTCTGCCAGAGAGGCATGTGGTCAGGTTGTGTGCAAGGATAAAAAAATCAGAACTCCCTGGTGGACACAGGAAGTTAAAGAGGCAGTGAAGGAAAAGAAGAAAGCATATCAAAAGTTCCTGGCAAATAAGTCAGCTTTTACTCTTACAGAATACCGAGACAAATGTAAGAAAGCTAAACAGTGTGTAAAACTAGCTAAACAAAAGTCATGGGAGGACTTTGGCAAGAATATAGAAAATAAATATCAAGAAGGTTGCAAAGTATTCTGGAGGTTGTTGAAGAAGCTTAGGAATGGAGGAAAGAGTGCTGTAAAAGGAATTAGAGATGATAAAGGTGAAATGAAAACAGGAGAAAAAGATATCCTTGAAGTATGGAGTAATTACTTTGAAAAACTGCTAAATGAAACAAGCAGTGATGACAGCACAGTGATAAAAAACACTGACCAGGCATGCAGTCAGGAATACATATCCATACTTGAAGTAGAAAAAGCCATCAAAGGCTTGAAATGTGGAAAGGCAGCAGGAGTAGATGATATTCGACCAGAAATGCTGAAGTATGATGGTATAAGAGTCTTACAATGGCTGCACTGCATAGTTCAGAAAGCCTGGACAGAGGGACGAATTCCCGATGATTGGAGTAGAGCTCTCATAGTACCCATATATAAAAAGGGAAATAAAACTGAATGTGAGAATTACAGAGGTATTTCCCTACTGAGTGTTCCTGGCAAGATCTATGCAAGTATACTTGAGAAACGGTTGAGAGGAATTGTGGAAGAAAAGCTTGGTGAAGAACAAGCTGGATTCAGGCCAAATAGAGGCTGTCAGGATCAGATCTTCACTTTACGACAAATAGCCGAGAAAGCATGGGAATATAACAAAGATCTGTATTTAAGTTTTGTCGATTTGGAAAAGGCATATGACAAGGTGCCAAGAGAGAAGCTATTCAATACACTGCAGTTATATGGTGTCAATGGGGCATTATATCAAGCAATACTTAGTCTTTATTTGAGTTGTGAGTCAGCAGTTAGAATTGAAGGAAGTACAGGAAGATGGTTTAATGTTAAATCTGGTGTGAGACAAGGATGTACATTATCCCCTCTGTTATTCATTATCTATATGGATCACATTATGAAGGAATGTGGTATTAAACCTGATATCAAAATTGGAGATGTTAATGTCAGCTCTTTGCTTTATGCGGATGATGTTATACTTCTAAATAAATCCGCTACAAGTCTGCAAGATTCTCTGACTAAATTGAATAGCTGTTGTAATAGATATGGTATGAAGGTCAGCAATAAAAAGACAAAGACAATGAAAATAGGCAGAATCATTGAAAATGTCAACTGTGTTGTGAATGGAGAACCTGTGGAACAAGTAAAACATTTCAGCTACTTAGGCACAATTTTTACTGAATATGGTAAACTAAATATAGAAATAGACAACAGAATCAGCAGAGCTGGTATCGTGGGAAGTCAATTGAATAAATTCATATGGAATAAGAAAGAAATTAGTCGGAACACTAAATTAGCTGTATACAAGACTGTGTTCAAACCAATTTTAACTTATGGATCTGAGAGCTGGGTCAGAAGTAAAACACTTGACCAAAGACTAGAGACCGCAGATACGAGAGTCCTGAGAAAGATTAGAGGCGTGAACAGATGGCATCAATGGCAATATCATATTAAAAATGAGGATATTAGGAAAGAACTTGACATTGTCAGCATCCAGGAATGCGTTAGCAGAGCTAATCTCAGATGGTATGGTCACTTAAATAGAATGGGAGAGGAAAGATTAGCAAAACAAGTGTTTTCTGCCAGGTTGGCAGGAAAACGACCCAGAGGAAAACCAAGATATAGGTGGATTGATACGGTACAAAGTGCCTTAGACGATAGAAATATAAGATCTGATAATGTTGGAGTCTTGACAAGTAACAGACTGATTTGGAGGAAAATTGTAGATAGGAAGTTAGTAATGATGTAATTTTTTCATGTAGTACTGTCACATCCTGTACACCCCTTGAGGGTACATGGCAGGAATTTGATGATGATGATGATGATGATATTATTAATTTCTTCTATAAAGAGCCACCGACCCCTAGACCGCCCCCAAATGCTTCTGATCCCACTATAGCCCCCCCCCCCCCCCTAGAAAGCTTCAGCACCCACTGGGGGCGGTACCGCCCACTTTGGGAACCTATGGTCTAGAACATTATTAACTGCTCCCCCCCATAACATGCCACATTGCATACCACCTATCACTTTCCTATACTTCAACGTCACTTGTACTGCAGCTTAAATAATGAAATTAAAGCTAAGATTACTAGACAATGACCCATCAAAGATTTTTGTAAACCTATATGATATTTGTATTGTAGGTGTGCTAAGAATTTTTTTGATCATCAAATTCCTGGTGTGTACCCTCAGGGGATGAATAGGATACTTTGACAGTACTACATGAAAAAGTTATACCATTACTAACTTCTGATCAACAATTTTCCTCCAAATTAATCTGTTAAGACTCCAACATTATTAGGTCTCATATTTCTGTCTTTTAAAGCACTTTTCACTGTATCAATCCATCTACATCTTGGTCTTCCTACTGCCAAACTGGCAAAGAACACTGGTTTTGCTAACCTTTCCTCTTCTATTCTGTATAAGTGACATATATTGTCATACGACAACAGGGAAATGCTCAGTTGTTTACTGATGATGTGAAGCTTGGGAGGGTTATTAGTAATAACCCTTTCAAGTAAGATGTTGAAAGTTTATTTTTCATTTGGTTAGAGTATAATAAAATTAGTTTAATACTTTATCCAAGTGTGAGCAAACAAAGTTTGCACCTGAAAGTATTTTCAGGACTGGGGTAAGGTGGTACAACACCGGACAACTCCTTGCAAAGGTGGAGCAAGCTACCAACACTCCTATCTCAGTATCTCCCATAATGCAAAACACATCTCCTTGCGAATATGTATAATGTTATGCATTAATGGAAGGGCCACTACCTAGACTAGTTTCGACCTTTATTGATGTCTCTTCAGTGGGAGCCAGGCCCAAGTGGAGATACCAAGCAGAAGCATTAGCAAGGTCATCTCCTCCTATAGGAGCTGCCAAACGGTGTGCTACCTTTTTATTAAATTACTCTGGATTTAGAGAAAGATGTTGAAAGTTTATTTTTCACTTGGTCAGACTATAATAAATTTAGTTTAATCCTTTATCCAAGTGTGTGCAAATAAAGTTTGTGCCTGAAAGTATCTTCAGGACTGGGGTAAAGTGGCTTTGGCAACTCCTATAGGTAGAGATGACCTGCTAATGCTTCTGCCTGGTATCTCCACTTGGGCCTGGCTCCCACTGAAGAGACCTCAATAAAGGTTGAAACTAGTCTGGGTTGTGGCCCTTCCCTTAATGCATAACATTAGACATATCCGCAAGGAGATGTGTTTTGTATTATGGGAGATACTGAGATAGGAGTGTTGGTAGCTTGCTCCACCTTTGCAAGGAGTGCCCTGGTGTTGTACCACCTTACCCCAGTCCTGAAGATACTTTCAGGCGCAAACTTTGTTTGCTCACACTTGGATAAAGGATTAAACTAATTTTATTATACCTTTCAAGTAAGGTTTTAAAAGTTGGTATCCACAGATGGGATAGTTTCATACTCACTTGAAGTTATTATGGAAGAAGTGGAGGAAGCAGGGGATCTTTGGGGGTGATTGTGGATAGACATTTAAAGTTCTGAGGACATACTGCAAAGGTTGTGAAGACATCTCATAAATTGTGGCAATGTTGAGAACATTGACCAAGAGAGATAAAGTGTGCTGGTCCCACTGTATAAAGCTTTAATCAGACCACATCTATATTTCTGTGCTCAGATCAGGTACTGGGATTGAAGTAACCCTGGAGAAGACGCAGATATGGATAACACAAATGATGCCAGGACTGTATCTTGATTACAAGGATAGACTGAGAGCATGCAGACTGCAGAGTTTGGTGGTTAGAAGGTAAAGGGGGGGGAATTGTGGTTATAAATAATAGAAAATTCATACACAAAAGAAATTAAAACTACATGCTATAAATGATGGTTATTTTCTCATGAGCAGTTAACTTGTGAGGGTGTCGAGATTGTAAGCTATTATATTACTGGGATGGGGGGGAATTATCAATTTGCCAAATTTTAGGGATGAATAGTTTCTTGTTGAGGTTAAGATTGGGACAACATTGAAGAACCTCAGCACATGCTACATAGAAGCATCTAGAAATTTGAATTCATCTTTAAAGAGGTATTCCAGAGACATGAAGGAAAATGATTGGTAATTTTGCTGATGATCTTTAGGTAATGGCCATTGAGAGCAAAGGTTTGCTTGATAGAAATTTTTGGTGAGGAAACATTAGCAATGAAGAGACATCATCATTGTTGGATTCTGAATGAAGAGAAATTAAAGTTATTGATATTTCTTTCAGTATCCAACATAATCTTCCATATCATAAGCAAGACTTGTAAATATTGTTTATTGTTTGTCTCTTGCTTAAACTGTGTAACTAATATAATTGCCCTGTATTTTGTTTATTACTAAATGAAGGCGTGATCTTAAGTAACTATAATATTATTTTTTTTTTTTCATTACTGTATGTAAAGGTATAATTTTATGTAATGTTTATGTTTTGTTTTAGCTGTTGTCATGGAGACAGAGTTAAAATTAGATAGCGCAAGCTTAGAACGTGAGCTATGGCATTTGACAGGAGAAAGAATTAATATGAGCTGAAGTGTGTGAGAATCGATTTTGGCGGGAAGAAGAGTAGAGGTATATAAGCAGATAGCGGAGGGAAGAACCACTCACGACAGTACGGAGAAGAGGGAAGGAGGAGCACTCAGGACGGTACGGAGTAGACAAGGAGAAAATTTAGAGGAAGCACGGAGTAAAGTAAGGGGCTGCAGTATCAGGAATTGTAATGCTGCAATTAAATTAAGAAGGGACCGGGAAATGAGTTTATAGACAGCACGGAGTAAAGTAAGGGGCTGCAGTAATAGGAATTATAGTGCTGTAATAGGATTAATAAAGGACCCGGGAAATTAATAGGCAATTCAGAATAATTCTACTGAGTTCTAGAATTACTACGTATTCCAAAGTCGTTTTAAAGAAGGATAGTGAAAAGCTGAATTTATTATATAGAAGTAGATATGGAATAAGTATTCTGCCTTATTACAAGTGCATCAAGACTTGTGAAGCGCGATGAATAATAATTCGGTTATCATTGAGAAGATTTCTTTTGAATAGTGTTGCTTCAGAGTGATAAGTAAATATAGTTTTAAAGTGTGCCTATAGTGAACAGATGTGCAAGGATTTAACCCGGTAAGAACAATCCTATTATATTGTATTTCAGAGTGAAGATTTAAGAGTTGGCTCCACCTGTTATATCCCAACATTAACTGTGGCGTTTTACTGAGATTATCCGAAGCGAGAAACTTGAAAATATTTTCCATTGAAGTAATAACTACTGCCATTAATGAATTAAGAGTTTGTTTGCTAACTGAGTGATAACAGTGAAGATATAAGAGTTAGCACCTCCTGTTATATCCCAACATTAACTGTGGCATTTTGCTGAGATTAGCCATAGTTAGAAGCTTGAAAATGGTCCCCCCCCCCTCCTTGAAGTGATAACTGCCTCATGACAAAAATTAAGTGTTTGCTGACTAAATGATAAATTAAAGAGTAAAACTGTTAAAATATTTACTGAGAGATTCTGTAATATTGAACTGTGTGAACCACTTTAATTATTAGGAAAATTATAGATTTAATAACTGGATGTCTAATGTCTAAATCTATAAGAATGTTATGACCAGTTGAACTAAGTTATTTGCATTATCTTGTTTTCAGAGTTAAGCTTATGTACTTGTCATATAATCCTGCATTAAATGTTTTGTTTATTTGATTTCAATTTTGTGTGTACCTGATTCTCTTTCATTGCACCGTTCAGAAAGATATCGGACCTTGCGGAAGCCTTAAATGTTAATTTAAAACTCGGCCTGTATGAATAATGAGATTGCTTAAATTAGTTGATGATTGATTCTACTATTTTGCATAGACTAATCTGAATATAGGGTGGCACAGTATAAATATAAATTTGTCTATTTTTTGATTAGTAATCAACCAATAATTAATTAATTAAAATAAGAATAACATTCTAACAAGATGGTGGATTCAATGCCAGGATGGATGACACGACATCATCATCAAATTCCTGCCATGTACTCTCAAGGGGTGTACAGGATATGATAGTACAACATGAAAAATTTACATCATTACTAACTTAATATCTACAATTTTCCTCCAAATCAGTCTGTTACTAGTCAAGACTACAACATTATCAGATCATATATTTCTATCGTCTAAGGCACTTTGTACCTCATCAATCCACCTATATCTTGGCCTTCCTCTGGGTCGATTTCCTGCCAACCTGACAGAGAACACTTGTTTTGCTAATCTTTCCTCTCCCATTCTATTTAAGTGACCATACCATCTGAGATTAGCTCTGCTAACGCATTCCTGGATGCTGACAATGTCAAGTTCTTTCCTAATATCCTCATTTTTAATATGATATTGCCATTGATGCCATCTGTTCACGCCTCTAATCTTTCTCAGGACTCTCATATCTGCGGTATCTAGTCTTCGGTCAAGTGTTTTACTTCTGACCCAGCTCTCAGATCCATAAGTTAAAACTGGTTTGAACACAGTCTTATATACAGCTAATTTAGTGTTCTGACTAATTTCTCTTATTCCATATGAATTTATTCAATTGACTTCCTGCCATACCAGCTTTGTTGATTCTGTTGTCTATTTCCATACTTAACTTACCATCTTCACTAAAAATCGTGCCAAAGTAGCTGAAATGTTTTACTTGTTCTATAGGTTCTCCATTCACAAAGCAGTTCATATTTTCAATGTTTCTTCCTATTTTCATTGTCTTTGTATTTTTATTGCTGACCTTCATACCGTATCTATTACAACAGTTATTCAATTTAGTCAGGGAATCTTGCAGACTTGTAGTGGATTTATTTAGAAGTATAACATCATCTGCATAAAGCAAAGAGCTGACATCAACATCTCCAATTTTGATATCAGGTTTAATACCACTTTCCTTCATAATGTGTTCCATATAGATAATGAATAACAGATGGGATAATGTACATCCTTGTCTGACACCAGATATAACATTAAACCATCTTCCGGTACTTCCTTCAATTCTAACTGCTGACTTACAATTCAAATAAAGAATAAGAATTTCTTGATATATAATGCTCCATCGACACTATATAACTGTAGCATTTTGAATAGCTTCTCTCTTGGCACCTTGTCATATGCCTTTTATAGATCAACAAAACTTAAATACAGATCTTTGTTATATTCACATGATTTTTCAACTATTTGTTGTAAAGTGAAAATCTAGCATGTTCTTCACCAAACTTTTCCTCCACAATTCTTCTCAACCGTTTCTCATGTATACATTGGAAGGCGGTGCTAGTGAGCCAAGCGCTATGGACCTGTCTAAGAAGAGCTCCTGATTGAGATAAGTTATTCCAGGAATAATTAAGTATATATGCGTAATTGTTTGAGTAAGAGTGGCTGTAAACGTTGTGCGCTATCGGTATTACTAGTGTGGGAGATTTTTCTTGCCTAAACTTAATTACGAAATCGTTATTACTAGACCTAGTAACCTGCAGGGGAAAAAAAAAAATGGCGGTGGCATTGTCATTCTATGATTTTAATTTAGATTTCAGTCGTTTCATTCAGTGTGAGGTCTGTTATATGTATTCTTTCGATTACATAAATGATTTGTGGTTGTTTAGTGCGGATGGAAGAAGGGTGTGTGTGCGAAGTGTGACCTGAATGAGGAATTGATGAATGCAAATATGAAATTGATGACAGAAAGTGTTAGTAATGAGAATGTCGCGGGGTACATGAGTGCACGTTTGAAAGAGAAGGATGGTGAGAAAGAGTGGCGAAAAAATGTTAAAAAATCAGTAAAAAAGAAAAAGAGTGCTTTGAAAACTGTAACGGATGTTAAAAGGGACAAAAATGAGGCGAGAGTGGCAGAAGGAAACGAAATTGAGAGAACGAATGAAACTAGAAATGGTGTGAAGCAGAAATCGAAAGTGAAAAAAACCAAAAGAATGAATGATGGCAAAAGTTGGACTGAAAGTACTCAAACAAAGAAAGAAGAGTGAAAGTGAGAAGAATGATAGCGAAAGTTGGACGCATGTTAGACCGAAAGTATGGAAACAAAGAAAGATAAATAAGAGTGAAAGTGAGAAGAATGATAGCAAAAGTTGGACGTATGTTGGATCGAAAGTACGAAAACAAAGAAGGATGAATGAGAGCGAAAGTGAGAAGAGGGGGTCGAGAGTTAGAAAGATTGAATGATAGAGAGAATGTGTCGCGAGATTCAGAAGTTGAATTGGATTGGATGAGGCAAGAAATGAAATAGATGCGGAATGAAATTAAGAGAATTCAGGTCAAAACTATTAAAATAAATCATGATGGCATGAAAGAGTTAACGAAAGATGAGTGAGTAGTGGCGTTGTATGGCAACTCCATTATTAAAGGTGTGCTAAAGGACAGAATGCACAAGGTATGTTTTCCAGGCGGTAAAATGAGTAGAGTGATTGAGGCATTGGATATGAGGTGGGAGCGAGCAAAAGAGTTAATAGTATTAATTGGTACAAATGATTTGAGAGAGGACAAAGAGCGTGTCAGAATGTATATCAGGAGGCTGCTTGGAAGGATAAAAAGAATAGTGTGACAGGAAGGGTAGTCAGCATGTTGCCTAGGTATGACTGTGGTGAAATGAGGTGGAGAGCAAGGATTATGAATGATATGCTGGCTGAAATGTGTGAGGAGATGGGAGTACAGTTTGTTAATGTGTGGAATGAGTTTGAGGGACGAAGTGAGCTGTATGGGAGCGATGGACTGCATTTGAGTGGCTATGGTGTGAGTCGCTTGGAGAGACTGCTGCCGGAAGGTAGAGAAGTGAATAGAGAGAATGAATCAGATCGAGAGGGGGAGTGATGTGGAAGAGCAGGAGAGTAAGACAGGAGAGATTGAAGAAATGGATATGAATGGGGAAGTGAGTGGTATGAGTGTAGAAAATGAGAGAATGGGTGTGCAAGAGGAGCAGGAAAACGGGGAGGCTCAGGGTGGACAGGAGTGCACAGCATGAGAAAGGTGGATGCTCAAAGAGGAGGCAAGAGCATGTGTAGGCAGGAAAGGAATGGAATGGCCAGAGATCAAGAGGAAACAGTTGGAATTGAAAAGAGTTCTAAAATGAAGAAGCAAAAAGGGAAATGGTCCCAGTCGAGCATGGAGAGATCACATCGAGTGAGTGGTATCAGTGGAACTAGCTGTAGATCCAGAAATGAGCTGTTGTGTTTGTATACCAATGCTAGGAGTATAAGAAACAAGGCAGATGAAATGGTTGCACTAATTGCATCTATTCACCCAAAGATTGTTGGAATAAGTGAGACATGGTTGGAAGAGGATGACATCCTGACATGAATAGAGATGGAAGGGTATGATGTGTTTCGTGAGGATAGAAGGGGTGAAAAGGGAGGGGGAGTGCTATTGATGATACAGAAAGAGTTATGTCCATACAAAGTAGAGATGCAAGACGGAAATAGTGCCAGTGGTTTTGAGGCAGTATGGTGTGAGATAGAGGTGAATGGAATCAAATACTTGGTGGGATGTTGTTATTGACCAAGTAGTGTATATGGTGGTGATAGTGAAATGTATAGTCAAATTAGCCAAGCCAATAAGAAAAGGGTGATCATTATGGGTGATTTTAATTATGACAATATAGACTGGAATGACGAGATAGCAACTGGAAATAAAGAAAATGAGTTTCTTGAGGGATAACTACCTCAGACAGTATGTATTGTGAATCTTATTCAAGGTTAAATGATAGAAAAGGGAATAGATCTAATATTCATAATTCAAATATGCAGCGAAAGAAAAAATTAAATTTTGGTAAAATGAACCATAATGCAAGAAAATTTAGAAATCCTAAGACACATGTTTCAGATGATGTAAAATGTAAGAATGATGATAATCAAATTAACTCTAACATTGATGAAAGTATAGCGGAATTTCATAGGTTGATAAATATAGGATTAAATAAGAAAAGGGAAGTTAAAGATACCTCAAATTTAGTTAGTAAGGATAAGGAATCCCAGAAACTTGTAGAATCTCAAAAACCTGTAGAAACTGATTCTGATAGTGATGATTCTATAGATTTAGGACATAATTCAAGTAGTTTAAATGAAGTGTTTGAAAGGTATAAAAATGAAATTTTTAAGTATACTAATTTGGAAGAAGAAAGTTCAGAATTATCTCTAGTGTCAGATGATTCTGAAACTAGTGATTCAGAAGATATACATAATGATTAGCAAGAATCACGTTATATTTTAAGATCTAGAAATAAATATTAAAATTTTGTTTAGATGTAGGTTAAATATAAAAAATTTTTAAAAAAAAAAAAAAAAAAATTTTTTTCACAGAAAAATGAAACTGTAATGAAAAATGAAAATGTAAAAATAATCATATTAAAAATTCTGAATATTTTTACGTATTAATTATGCTTGTTAGTTTTGTTTTCATACACGCAGTGTCTGCACTTGTGATGTGCTCGTTATGAAAATGTTATATTAGAAGTAACATGTAAAGAAGTAAAAATATTGAAGTACTTACTAAACTGATTATTTGTGTTACTTATAAGAAAGTTTGTTGTATTTTAAAATGTTGAATTTTGTGTTTGTGAAAGACTTTCTTTAGCGCTGATGGATACAGCGAGTCAGCCATTTTATTGCAGTGCGTAGTTTCTGACTTTTGTGAAGTGCGCATGCTCAAGGAGAGAACTTGATGTGTGATTGACAGCTGACAAGGAAAGTGTTGCGTATCCAAGTTACAGTTGTAAACAAGAGAGCGTTCGGAAAGTTTTTAGAACACTGGCCGAGGAATATTCAAGTTGGAAGGAACTTGATTTTTTGTGTGTGGCAGTCAAAAGAATTTTCATAATGTATTCCGAAAAGGGAATAGTGAAAATAATAGGTTTCAAGCAGGAATAAGTAATGAATAAAAGGGAAGTCTTGAAACTATAAGTTTTATATAAATTGGCCGGTAAATATTCAAGTTAGAAGAAACTTGATATTTGTTTTTGTGTGTGGCAGTCGGAAGATATTTTATAGTGTATTCCGAGAAAAAGGAATAGAGGAAATATTAGGTTTCAAGGAGAAATAAGTAATGAATAAAAGGAAATCTTGAAACTGTAAGTTTTTAAGGTGGAATAAGTTAAGACTGTCAATTTAGTATTGTGAATGAAAGGAGAACTTGTTGCTTACATTCTAAAGTGAATGTTTTTCTTATAGAAAATATTGATAAGGAAGTTTTATAAGTATTAAGAATGCCTGAAAGTGAAAGTTTAGAAAATATATTGATTAAGAAGATTTTTAGGTATTAAGGATGCCTGATCTGATGAGTATTGCTACTAAAGGGAAACAGGATATAGTCAAGAGGACTTTATGTGTGTTATATTGATTGATGAAAAGGATCCTGAAAATGAAGTACAGAGCCTTGCAACTTCTGGAAAAGAGCCTTAACAGAAAGAGAAAAAGACTATGAACATTTTTTTGTGATTGTGAAAGAAAAAGTGTTTAGTCTTAAGAGTAAGTTTATATTTTTAAATAAGGCCTTGGATCCATATAATCTGTAGTTATAGTTATGTATTATTACTAGAAATGTATATATATTGTTTTAGTTTTATTAAATGTGTTTATTTTGTACTTGGTATTGAGTCAATGATTAGTAGGATTCTGAAAGAGTGAGTTAAAGTCATTGCACCAATTGGAGTGAACTCTTTGTGCAAATATAATAACATATAGGGACACTCGGAGTCAAAATAAAAATAATTGTTAGTAAAAGAGATTTATATAATATATCACCTCATAAGTATATAGAGAGAATAATAATATACATAAAGAGGGAAATAGTATATATAAAAATACATATATAAATAACAATGGTGCAGTCTACAGGATAATTGATTATGATAACTAAACAAGGTGATTACCTGGGTGGTTGCCAGCAGTGCAAGGACCCCTTTGAGAAAAGGGTATATGTGGAACTACAAGGGAGGGGGGGTGATAATGAAGAGCTCAGGAGACAGCTTGTGGGTGTAGCATGGAATGAGGAGTTAGCAGGAAAAGAGATCAATGCATCTTGGGGGATTTTCAAAAACTATCTAGTAGATGCAATGTCTAAATGTATTCCAAGGTGAGAAGGTTAAATAAGGTAGGTGTGAAATGGATGAATAAAGAGATTAAGAATGCGATATGGAGAAAAAGGGCATTATGGAGGCAGCATAAGAGAAGTGGAAATAACCAATTTCATGAGGTCTACAAAGACCAGGCAAGGAGGGTGACTTGGTTGGTGAGAGTAGCTAAAGAGAGGTATGAACAGCAGTTAGCTAATGAAGCCAAAAAGAATCCTAGGGAGTTCTTTCGATATGTAGCCAGCAAAAGAAAGAATGATTATGGAAGGATGACAGTGATTGGAAAAAATGGTATAAAGACAGCTGTTGCAGAATGTGTGGTGGAGATACTTAATGAGCAGTTCATAAAGGTCTTTCAATCTTGTGAATGTGACTTCATGGAGAGATTGAGAGCAGTTGATGATGGGGAGGAGAGACTGACTGTAAGTGAGCAAGAGGTATTTGGGGAGTTGAGTAAACTAGATGTAAATAAAGCTGTGGGACTTGATAATATATCACTGTGTATTCTGAAGGAATGTGCCAGAGAGTTGACACCTGCATTGACATATTTTTTTAATACAAGTCTTGCACTTGGTCAAGTTCCTAAAGAGTGGAAGGAGGGCAAGATTGTGCCACTTCATAAAGGAAGTGATCGAACTCAAGCACAAACTATAGGCCTATCTCTGTGTCAGGTGTCGTGGTTAAGTTGTTGGAGAAGCTTGTGAGAACTAGGATCCAGAGTTGGGTTGACAACAATGGTATTATCTTTGATGGACAGCATGGATTTGCTAAAGAAAGGTCATGTTTTAGTAATCTACTTACTTATTACATGACTGCTTCCTTGGACATAGGAGAAGGATACACAGTAATATACTTGGATTTCGCAAAGGCTTTTGATAGAGTACCTCATGATAAGTTGACAGTCAAACTAGAGCAGATGGGGTTGGATATTAGATTAGTGCATTGCATTGGAGACTGGCTATCTGATAGGTATCAACAAGCTGTGTATGGGGGTGCGATATCTAGGAAAAGGAAAGTCACTAGTGGAGTGCCTCAGGGGTCTCTTTTTTAAGGCCATTACTGTTTAACGAATATTGGCGAAGATTTGGATGGAGATATTCAGTTGTTTGCAGATGATGCAAGGTTGGGACAAACCATAAAGAGTAGTGAAGATGTTGTGGCCTTGCAAGAAGACTTGAATAAATTGAGTGATTGGGCAAGGAAATGGGGATGTAAGTTCAGTGTTGCAAAATGTAAGGTTTTAAAATTTGGAAAACAAAGATGGGACGCAGAATTTATGCTTGGTGAGAATATATTGTTGAAGGTAGAGAAATAAGAGATCTGGGGATGATAGTAGATAAGGATCTAAAATTTAGTGGACACATTGCCAAAATTGTGAAGACAACACAAAGGCTTCTGGGAATGATGCAGAGGACACTGATGTGTAGAAGTAGGGAGATTATTGTTCCGTTGTATAAGGCTTTGATTAGGCCACAAATGGAGTATTGTGCCCAGATTTGGTCACCGGGTTTTCAGAAGGACGAAGAGATGTTGGAAAGGGTCCAAAGGCGACTGACTAAGGTAGTTTCTGACCTCTGGAATGTTGAGTATGAGGAAAGATTGAGAAGATGTAATTTGCAGAATCTGGCAGAGAGGAGGAAGAGGGGAGATATGATAGAGACCTACAAATTGATAAGGGGTTTTTATAAGATCAATGGTGGAGAAGTTCTACAGAGAATAGTGGGAGATCAGGGGAGAACCAGAAGTCATCCCTGGAAACTGTATAAAGAGGGTGTGAGTAGGGGAATGAGAGGCAGGTTTTTTTCGTGCAGAGTTGTAAATGATTGGAATGTGGTGTCTGCAAATTTGAGCATGTTTAAGACATGGTATGATGAGATGTGTGTGAGATAAAAGGACCTCCCAGATGAGTCTTTGACTCCATGAGGCCTTGGGGTAATAATAATAATAATACTTGCATAAACCTTACCAGGAACACTCAGCAGGGAAATACCTCTGTAATTCTCACATTCAGTTTTATTTCCCTTTTTATATATCGGTACTATGAGAGCTCTACTCCAATCATCCGGAATTCATCCCTCTGTCCAGGACTTCTGAACTATGTAGTGCAGTCACTGTAAGACTTTTATACCACCATACGTCAGCATTTCTAGTTGAATATCATCTACTACTGCTGCTGCCTTTCCACATTTCAAGCCTTTGATAGCTTTTTCTACTTCAATTATGGATATGTATTCCTGACTGTATGCCTGTTAAGTTTTTTTACCACTGTGCTCTCACTGCTTGCTTCATTTAGCAATTTTTTGAAGTAATTACTCCATACTTCAAGGATATCTTTTTCTCCTGTTTTCATGTCATCTTTATCATCTCTAAGTCCTTTTACAGCACTCTTTCCTCCATTTCTAAGCTTCTTCAACAACCTCCAGAATATCTTACCACCTTCTTGATATTTATTTTCTATGTTCTTACCAAAGTCCTCCCATGACTTTTGTTTAGCTAGTTTTACACAGTGTTTAGCTTTCTTACATTTGTCTCTGTATTCTGTAAGAGTAAAAGCTGACTTATTTGCCAGGAACTTTTGATATGCTTTCTTCTTTTCCTTCACTGCCTCTTTAACTTCCTGTGTCCACCATGGAGTTCTGATTTTTCTATCCTTGCAGACAACCTCACCACATGCCTCTCTGGCTGAATCAATCAGGGTTTTCTTCAAGGCTTGCCACTGAATCTCCAAGGTTTGGTTCCTGTTCTCAAACTCTTTCAATTTTTCTTCAATAATCTTTGTGTATTTTAGTCTACAGTTCACATCTGAGAGCTGCTCAACTTTTATTCGCTTTAAAACTTTCTTACATGTTATTCTTTCCAATATGAAATTCAATTTTATCCTGCTCAAGACTAAATAGTGATCACTTCCAATTTCAAATCCTCTGTACACTCTGGTGTCCTGCACCAGGGAGAAAACTTCACTATCAACAATAACATAGTCAATGAGACTTTTCTTATTCCTTGCCTCTTCTCTCCATGTGAATTTGTGCACATTTTTATGTTGGAACATGGTGTTAGTAATAACCAGTCCATGTCCTGAGCAGAAATCCAACAAATATTTGCCATTATTATTATTAGCTTTTACTCTTTTCTCTAAATTTTCCCAAAATATTTTTGTATGTCTGACAATCATTTCCTACTCTGCTATTTAGATCCCCAACAAGGAAACTTTTTCTTTTTCATTGTGTCAGTTGCTATCTCTAAAGTCTCAAAATTTCTTCCACTTCTACTTTAGTAGAACCTTCTGGGACCATAGGCACAAATAAGTCTCATTGTCCAGTTCCCCATTCTCATATTTGCCCACATCACTCTACTTGAGACTGCCTGCCATTCAAGAAGATTAGCCCCGTATTTAGTGTTGAACAATATGGCTACTCCTTCTTTTCCTTGATTGCCATTGCCTGAATATACCATTTTGTATTTATTGCTCAGAAAGATTTCACCTGTTTTTGTCTTTTTTGTTTCAGTCACCCCTATTATGTCGATCTGATACTTATCTAATTTCTCAGCTAGTTCCCTTTCTTTGCCATTCAGGCTTCTTATGTTGATAGTAGCGATCTTTAACTCTGGTGATGTTAAGTTGGGGTGTGTTTTCAGATTTGTTCCAGTAGCTGACTATTCGCTGTTTACCCTGGTTTCCTGGCAAAAACAACAGGGGCCTTGTTTAACCGGGCGACGCCCCATCCGGCATGAAATTTTGTCAAGTTGTACCATCATTTTGTATTTTGGTTTAAACCAATAAGAATACAATTTGGCTGGCTAAATCTCAAATTGCCAGCTCATCCTCATCCGTTCAGTATATCCAGGTAGATACCCAACAGGGTGCACCATGAGAAAGTGAGGATTGGACATTAGGTCAGAAGCCTGGTCGGGTCTCTGCATTCCTTTAAAAATTATGTGGAGGTCTCCTCTCAGTTATATAGCTTTGACCCTTAAGCACCACGATGAAGAGACATTTGAAATCTTAATACTAGCGATATGATTATAACATATTTTCGTTGGTTTATGATATACAGATACAGGGTGTTCGGGATAAATTTGACATATTTATAATTAATTATATTTTTCCGTAAGTTACATGTATTAACACACACTTCTCTTCATTTAAAAGTTTGGACCCTTCTTCATTCTTATACAAGATGTCAGAAAGGATGGATAGCTGGAACCCACCTGAATCATGGAAGAGAATAACTTGTATCATGATGATTCGTGCCCGCCATCAAAATAAGGATATTACGACTGCTGCCCAATGCTCCCTGAATACAGTAAAAACAATCAGGCATGAACTAGAGACTTGCAATGGTGACTACGAGGATGTAGCAAGAAGAAAGATCCCTAGCAGACGATCTGATTGCGTTCGTACAGCAGAATTCCTCGCAAATCTGCAGGAACAGGTGTTGAAGAACCCTGGCATTGGAATTCGGGCTTTGTTCGTGGAGTTGCTAACTGTAGTCAAGCCCTGGATAACAAGGGTAGCCAATGGTAGGCCGTATGTATGGCAGCAGGATTCGGCCCCTTGCCACACCTCTGGGAAAAGTCAAAAATGGTTGTCTGAAAATTTCTACGACTTCACCAGTCCAAATGTTTGGCCTCCAAACTCCCCAGACCTTAACCCCATGGATTATTTTGTATGGGGCGCAGTTGAAAAAGACACCAATCGCACTTCCAGTAATACAAAAGCCCAGTTAATGGATAAAATTAAAACAGTTTTTGCGGCCCTTCCCAGGGAGACTGTAGCATCAGCTTGTTCGAGGTTCCGAAGCAGAATTGAAGCTGTGATCGATGCTAATGGTGGTTATTTTGAGTAAATCTTGTTGATAGTATTGTAATTAACTCTGCCTGTAATGTTTTTTTGTCAATTCATTAAATTTAATAGATACAAAGAAGATTTTCTTTTTCCTTACGAAACTGTCAAATTTATCCCAAACACCCTGTATATAGATATGATATAAAGGATGAAAATGGCAAGCTTTCTGGAAAGGATGAAATCTTGCAGCAATGCATTAATTACTCAGCTATCCTTTCTCAGAAGACAGTAGCCTTAATAATCAAACCTTGAAGATATAATACAAATAACACTGGATTAAGGAGAGTTCCCTATTCCATAAAAACAGGAATACAAGTACAGATGTAATGTAAGTAAATCTTTACCGATTTACTTACATTACATCTCACTGGAGAAAAATACATTGAACATAATGAAATACTTTGTCACAATTTTATATATATAGAAGCCTTTGATTCAGTCTGGCATGAAGCAATGTGGAGAATACTGAACCAATATGGAACAGATAATGAAACAGAACACCTAATTAAAACTCTTTACCGATACTCAGAAATGTTAATAAAAATCAATAACAACTACAGCAAACCTTTCAAAATGATAAGAAATGTGCATCAAGGCTGCATACTTTTGCCAATGCTTTTTAATCTTTATTATTACTATTATTAAGAGAGACCTCCAGGAAGTCAGGGACTCATTGAGGGAGGCCACATACTACATGCACCAGTTATCATACTTATTCTTGAATTCGTTAACAATGATTGCACTCACAACATCCAATGGCAATCCATTCCAATCATGCATCACCCTATGAGAGTAAAATCTAGCCATCACCCCTTCTTAGCAGCATTCATTCTCAACTTCCAAGGATGCCCTCTTATCATTTTCCCCACGATGCATAAATCGAAAAATTCCATCAACAGATATCCTGTATGACCCATTCAGAAGTTCATAAGTCTCAATCACATTACCTCTCTTTCTCCTGTTTGCTAGTGTCTGCAGTCTACAAATTCTCAATCTGTCTTCATAATCAGTATTCCACAATCCAGATATCATTTTTGACACTCTTCTTTGCACTCTCTCTCTCTGCTGTACCAGAATCACCACAAAAACCAGGAGACCAGACCTGACCTGCATGCAATAGTCCATATGAGGTCTATCAATGCCTTGTAAAGAGACAAAATGACTTCCTTATCTTTACATATCAAAATTTTTTAGCATTGCAATTCTTCTCTAAGTTGTAATTACAATTTTCACTATATATATGACCCTTGAACTTCAACTTCTATTAAAACTCCAAGATCCCTAGTCTTATCAGTTTCTTCAAGGATAATCCAACCAATACAAATCGACATTGAATATCTAATCACACCAAAGTGCATGACCGTATATTTATTAACATTGAACTGACAGACATTTTCACATGCCTGCAATTCCAGTGCATTCAAATCATTCTGCAAGTATTGCATATCAGCAGCATTCCTGATTACCCTACCTATCTTTGCATCATCAGCAAATAGCTGTATGTCGCTTGTCAAATCCTTCCCAATATCATTAATGTACAGATTAAATAAGTGAATCAAGTACGGATCTTTTTGTACACCACTGGTTACCTTAAATCTTGCAGACTCACATCCCCTGTATACCACTTTTTCATATCTGTCAGTCAGCCATCCTCTTATCCACGCTAATATTGTATAATCCAAACCCATATTCTACAATTGATGCAACAGGCTACCATGCTGTATTCTGTCAAAAGCCTTAGCAAATTCGAAAAGTATCATAGTGTATCCATTCCCCTTGTCTAGTTCAATGGTAACATTGTTTTAGAATGTGAGCAAGTTGCTAAAATATGACCTTACCTTAGTAAGCCCATGTCACTCATTGCAAGGTAGAGATTCACTGTCAATCCATTTCTGAATGCAAGCCCTAACCAATTTTTCCAACATCTTCACCACCACCACCACTCCTGAGATACTAATTGGTCTTTGTACCACCCTTGTGCAATGGAATTACCATAAATTCTTTCCATTCCTGTGGAATCTTCCCTGTTCTGAGACTCGTATTAAACAGCCTCATCAAAGGAACAGCCAGTTCAGCTGAACACTCTTTTAGCACACGTGCTGATATCCATTCAGTCCCTATTGCTGAATTCTTATTCAGTTTGTGCGACAGCGCTAATACCTCATCCTCATTCATCTGAGTTTCTTCATTCAGTGAAGAAGTAGCATGAACTCAATATCATGTACACTAGGTTGATAGCTTTTAACAAACTGGGCACACATTAGTTGAACAACTCTTCTGCCTCCACCACTCAATCCACCAACTACAGCAAACTGCAAATACCACCATCATCATCTACACCAATGCCATCTACTGCCCACCATGACCAGTGTTTTCACAGGCAATCACAAACATCCATGCCCACAGTTGGATTCAAACCTGCAGTCTTTTAGCTGGAGAGCAGATATGCTACCCCCCCCCCCCCTCGGCCAGCCAGGAGATGACCAGTCTAAACATGATATTGAAGCATGCATTGCTAAAACAATTGTTGCCCTTCAGAAATTGCAGCTCCTTTGAAAGGACAATAAAATACAGTTAGCTACATGACTCTACTTCACTGATACCCTTGTTAACTCTGTCTTATTATATGGATGTGACAGTTGGACATTGCTAAAGGCAGATAAAAAAAAAGAATATTGGCCTTCCAGATGAAGCTCTACAGAAAACGTTTGAAACACAGCACACACATAGCAAATGATGAGGTTAGAAGGAAAATCTACTCCACTGCTAGAACACAAAAAATATCATCACTAAAATATATTGGAAACAACTCTGGTGACTGGGTCACATAGCTAGATCAAATAGATTACATAAATTAGCAGTAGAGGACTTGACTTCTGGTAAAAGACATTGGGAATAACCTAGATTTACTAGAAAACTCAAAAATCGTTGACAAAATTATCAACCATTTTCCTCCAAATTCTATGAGAAAAGCATCTAGAAAGGGTAAGCTTTAACAAGGAACTTGTTAGCATTCAAGAATGTGGAAGCAGAGCTGATCATTTAAAAAAGGAGATGAACGGTTAGCAAAATAGCTGTCTGATGACAGGAAAAAATACTAGGAAGACTAAGATCTATATTGACAGCACAGTATGATAGAAGCAAGTTAATCTGGAAGACAACATTAATTACATTACATAGTTTTTATAATTTCTTTTGTTACAGGAATATATTTTAGTAAGATTTTACTGTTAAATCACACATATATTGGTTTGTGATGACAAACTATCTTCATCAAGGTGGAAGAGTAAGATTTTACTGTTACTGTTTGGTAAGATTTTACTGTTAAATTACACATATATCTCCCATAAATTGGAAGATTAGGGGAGATCATCCCTGGAAACTGTATAAAGAAGGTGTGAGTAGAGGAGTGAGAGGCAGGTTTTTTTCATGTAGAGTTGTAAATGATTGGAATGCCTTGCCTGAGAGTGGTGTCTGCAAGGAGTTTGAGTGTGTTTAAGACATAGTGTGATGAGCTGTGTGTGTGATAAAAGGACCTCCCAGATGAGTCTTTGACTCCATGAGGTCTTGGGGTAGCAATAATAATAATAATAATAATCACTGAAGTTAATGTTAGGACAATGTAGAACAAATTTGAATGTCTCTTCAAAAAATATTTGAGTTCATTCAAATTTGTAGATTTATACATTCAAATTTGTAGATGCTTCTGTATGATATGAGATTGGCATTCTGAAATGTGTTTTAATACATATCATCCTGTATGTATAAAACAGGAAAAGTAATAGTCACATGGAATTTGACAGAAAGCCAGGTAGCAACAATTGAGGAATTTTATCTTTAGGATAAAGTAGGCTGATTTGTTTGACAGGTTTGTATGTGGCTGGAAGGAGAAATTTCTTAAGGACATGACATATACATTCAGAAGTGCCTTAATAGGGATAGGATTATATGGGAGTCATCTCTAAAATATCTCTCCAAATATTCATGCAATAGTAATAACTAGTTTCAATATATTTCAATGTTGTTGAAACATATGAGTTGGCATAATCAAAAGAAATATAAAAATGGAGGAAAATTCATGTAAAAAAATTATTTTAACCTAGAATTTTCACAAGTGTCATGGGCATTATCAGTACAGGATAACAGACACTTAGGTGAAAATTCTACATTAAAATAATTTTTTAACATGACTTTCTTCTATTTTTATGTTTCTTTTGATTAATATACCGTACATTCTGGTGTACAAGTCGACCTGGCGTATAAGTCGATATTGGAATTTTTTGAGTTTATTTGAGTTTTTATAGTATATTCGTCGTATAAGTTGACTAGAAAAATTTCCTTAAAAATAAAAATCATGACAGTTTTTAAGTAAAATTTTTATAAGGGTGTCAACCACTAGGATCATAACTGCCTTTTTAGTTCTTCCATTCTTTGTTTTAGCAAAAGATATAAAATACCTAGTTGACAAAAAAATGAAATACGACGCGAGTTTTAAGTGCAAAGTGATTAAATTTGCAAAAGAAAATACTAACTGTGTTGCTGCACATCAGTTCGGAGTAAACGAAAAACTAGTACGCGATTGGAGAAAAAAATGAAACTTTAATAATGAAAATGCCAAAAAATAAGTGTGCATTATGGAAAGGAATTTGTAAGTGGCCTATTCTGGAAAAAAATGTTGTAGATTGGGTTCGAGAAAATCACCAAAATGGACTCATTATAACGAGAAATAATATTCGTTTATTTGCTTTGAAGTGGGGCAAAGCAAATAAAAATGACAGCGAAAACTTCAAAGCTACAGTGAGTTGGTGTAGCCGGTTTATGGAAAGGAAAAATTTAGTGCTTCAAAAACAAACCAGATACAGTAATAAAATCTTTTAAAAAATGTGTATTATCTAACAAATTAGATGGCTCGGAAGATGATTTTGTGTACAATGATGATGAAATTGATGCTAAATCCGATGGAGAAAACGAATACAATTTATATGACGATATACCGGAAGAAATTACAGAACCAGAATACAATGAACTTTTCATACATTCAGACAGTGAAAATTAAATTTTAATTATGTAGTTACCTACCTATTTTCTTTTGTAAATAAATAATTATATAACATGTAAATAATTTTTTCTGTAAATAAATTTGATATAAGTTGAAATATTTTTACTTATTTACCCTTTTTGTATATTGCTAATATACAATTTAACAGTGTATGATGCATACTAGTTTTTTTCTTGGAACGCAATCAATTTTTGACCTGGCGTATAAGTCGACCTAAAAAATTTAGTACTTTTTTTCAATGCTGAAAAGTCGACTTATACGCCAGAATATACGATATATTGTAAAATAATTCAGATGAAGAATAAAGAAATAAATGGACCTTAATATGACTAGGTTCTGATGACAGTGTACCATCACTGATGAAGTGTTTATCCATTAGTACTTCCATGCAGGTATTCAACTTTTCTTCGTTATGACCAGAATGACCCCCTGAAAAAGAAAATAAAGCATAATGAAATCTAACATGATATGGCCTGAGAAACAGCACTCAGTTTTTTTGGGGAAAAACACAAGGATTTATAAAAACAAAACTTTTGATCAAATGTTGCCGGCCTGGTTGGCCAAGTGGTTAGCATATCCGCTTTCCAGCCAAAAGGCTGCGTATTCAAATCCCTGTGGGCTTGGATATTTGTGATTGTCTGTGAAAATACTAGTGGTGGTGGTGGGCGGTAGATGGCGTTGGTGTAGTTTCGGCTCGTTGTAGATGGACTGAGTGGTGCAGACAGAGAGTTGTAGAGTAAGTGCCCTCCGTCGATGAGTCTTTAAACTCCCTGGAGGTGTCACCTAATAATAATAATAATGTTCCTACCACAGAAAAGCTTTCAGTGGTAGGGACAACTGATTCTTATAATGTAAAAATCTCACATACATGTTTTGCTTATTATGTTCGTTTTTTACAGTGTTATATATATTGAGTGTAACATTTTATTAATAAGGAATATGTTGTTCTATGTAATAATCATCTTCTAACTTAAATACTAGTAATCGACATAACCAAGCTTCTGAAACTGTTAGTGAAGACTCTGCACTAACAAGTGATAAATCCATTGAGTTAAAGAAACTGTAAGAAGATTATAAAGGAGATATGAATAAGTTTGCATATATCCATGACAGAGCCCAGTCAAGGTGGAGGAGTCAAGAAAGGACAGCGTCGAAGCCTTGCTGGTCCCAAGCCCGGAGAAATGGGGAGGGTTAGCGAGGGGCCAACCACCCCCTCCTGTAAAAAGCCTCCGGTTATGAAACAAGTACCACAGAAGCCTCGGATCTCGGATGCCTTTGCAAAGATGATTACTAATCATTTCGGGACCTGGAATATACGTAGTTTGATGAAAGAAGGTGCTCTTTTTAATGTGACGAATGTCTTACGACAGCATAAAATTGGATTTTGTGCTATACAAGAGGTGCGTTGGCCAGGGGGCCATGGCTCAACCCGTAATCAGGGGTGCATTCTATTCTACAGTGGTGACGACAGAGAATGAAGAGTCCTTGGAACTGCATTTTTAGTTAGTGATAAATTTCTGTGTAATATTTTAGATTTTAAATCTGTGAACAATCAACTGTGCACTATTAGAGTTAAGGGAACGTTTTCAAAATGTTTCTATTGTGAACTGTCATGCACCTATGGAAGAGAGCTCGGAGGAAGCCAAAGATTGTTTCTACAAAGTGCTTGAGCGCATTTGTGTTAATCTACCGTCTTATGACATCAAGTTAGCAGTGGGAGATTTCAATGCAAAGCTGGGGCGAGAGAGCATGTGTGGTGCCCTTTCATGGGAAGTGAGAGTCTACATGAGGAGTGCAACGATAATTGTACCGGACTTGCGAGTTTTGCCTTAGCCACGGGATGGTTTGTAAAGAGCACTATGTTCGCACACAAAGACGTCCACAAGCAGACCTGGAGCTCGCCAGATGGAAGAACAGCTAACCAAATAGACCATGTACTAGTGTATCGCCATCACCACAGCTCCATCTCTGATGTGAGGTGGTGATGGAGAGGAGCAGATGGAGATAGCGACCACTACCTGGTAGCCTACAATTTTAGGCACAGAATTGCAGTCTAGTGCCTTCATGTCCTATCACACGACCTTTATGGGACTTGGACAAGTTGAAAACAGTGGAAGGCAGGTGGGCTTTCCAGTTAGAGCTGCAGAACCGCTTTGAGGAGCAAGAGGAGGATGATCTGGATAGGATGGGACACCATCAAAAATATGGTCACATCTGCAGCCTCGAGGACTGTGGGAAAGAGAAAGAGAAGAAGAAAGGTATGGTTTAATAGAGAGTGTGAAGAAGCTGTAGTGAAATGAAAGGAAGCACTATTGAACTACTTAGCAGACAGCAGGAAGAAGGCTGTATATGAGAGGGTGAGAAGAGTGGCAAATATATGTCTATGTAGGGAAATGCGGAAATATCTTAATTAGAAGGTGGCTAGCATGAGAGTAATAGGATGGCGAATAATGGGCGGGAAATGTACCAGACAATTAAAGCCATGCGAGGTGCCCAGACACAAGCGGCAACCATAAGAGATGAGAGTGGAAATCTTCTAACAAACTCAAAAGATGCTCTTGCTCAGTGGCATAGATATTTTGAGAACTTGCTGAACCATATATTGAAGAGCCGACATTTAGTGAAGTACTCATGCTGTCCGCATGCTGAAAAATAACAAAGCTTCAGGAGTGAACTGCATTCCAGCAGAGCTTCTGAAGAATGGTGGGGATGTCCTGCTGGAGCAGCTGCACCGGCTCATCTTGCTGCTATGGTGGGAAGAACTTCTGCTGGACGAGTGGAAGGAGGCACTGATCACCCTGTATATAAGAAAGGAGATAAGTCTCAATGCAGCAATTATAGGGGCATCTCACTGCTGACGACTGGCTACAAGGGGCTGTCTAACATCATGCGAATGCGCCTCACACCATATGCAGAAGAGTGCTTTGGTGATTACCAGACGGGTTTTAGGAAGAACCGTTCTACAATATACCAACTCTTCATGCTGCATCAAGTTTTTGAAAAGTGCTGGGAATATAACCGGGAAGTCCATAATATTTTCATAGACTTTTCTAAAGCCTATGACTCAATTATATGTCCAAATATGTGGCAGGTGTCAGAAGAGCTGGGAATTCCTCAAAAACTCCGAAAAATGGTGCAGGTGTATGTAGCTGGATCGAGAGCAAGAGTGAAAGCAGAAGGTGATGTGTCGGATCCGTTTCAAGTACAGACCGGTCTGAAGCAAGGTGATGGGTTTTCTACGATTCTCTTCCATCTAGCTGGAAAAAGTAATTAGAAACATACAGCAAGTAGTGGGTGGAGTTGACATGGGGGTGCAGGTTAGGATTCTTGACTATGCAGACAACCTGAATGTCATGGTGCACCAACGGGATGCAGTGGGGCTGGTTACTGCTATTGAGGAAGCTGCAGAGGAAATTGGCTTGAAGATAAATGCTGAGAAGACGAAGTACTTTTTCATGAGTCACCATGCTGCTCAGTTTGAGAGGGTGACAGAATTCAGGTACCTGGGGTCTATTGTGACTGAAAACAACAAAGTTGAAGCTGATGTTCAGAGTCAGGTGAATGCTGCGAATGTGGCCTACCACCAAGTACATCCCCTTTTCACCTTGTGTTTACTGTCTTGGACTATACAAGACTTTGATCAGACATGTTCTCCTCTATGGTGCCGAAGCATGGACTCTCACGGTGAAGCAAGCCGACCACCTGAGCATATTCAAGAATAAGATGCTACAACGAATCTATGGAATGATAATGGCAGATGGAGTTTGGAGGAGAGATCTAACCTGCCATGAATGCTTTGTACAACTCGACAGACATCTTGATGGAGCTGTGAGCCCGGCATCTTCAGTGGCTGGGGAACCTGCACCATATGGGCCCTGAAAGGACTGTGAGACAAGTGTGGGAGGCCCAATCCCGATCATGGAGTCCGAGAAGGAGATGGGCGGATCAGGAGGAGGAGGATTTGCAGGCTGTCGGGCTAGAGGCTGGAACATGGCAGATAATCACAGAGGGCCGTGCCCAGTGGCGTCATGTGGTGCTTGAGGCCAAAAGTCCCCACAGGCTGACAGCACCTAGATAAGTCAAGTAAGTAAGTCAAGCCATGATAGAGATTTAGGTTTGAGAAGCATCTGATAAATCCAAATGATAACTCACAAATTACAACTGATAAATGTAGTGAAAATAGTCAAAAACTATGTAATTTGAGGCCTAGAAATCATATTCATAAGAAGTGTGATTTTTGTTAAAAGTAAGAGGAAATAATATGTATTTTGAAAATTTAAAAAAAAAAATTCAAAAAAATTATGACACCTCCAGGAATCCAATGTACTCTACTTTGCTAATACATCTCACCCTCTTCACTACTAGACAAAAAATACTAACAGTATTTTTTGTTGTAAATTGCATGTGTGAAGGCCGATTTGTCTGTACATGGGATGAAAAATCCAAGTTTCTGGTAGAAAAAATCCCTGTTATTTCTGTATGAGATCAACTAACTCACCTTCAATTGAAAAAAATCCATATAAGGATTCCCCGCATCACAACGAGAATCAAACACAGGTCTTTTCCAATTGAAGGGCACAGTGGGCTGCTGTTCTTCCAATTGCACTACGGAGACATTTACTAATATGATTACTATATTTTTTGAAAGCAAAATATAGACAAAATGTCAACCAAAAAAAAAAAAAAATGTAAAGAAAATGAAATGTTTATCTTCAAATAAATATTTATTCATTTTAATTATACCATTCATATTTTTCAGAGGAATGAACTTTCTTTAACAAAGTTGCCATTCTTTATCAGCTTATAGAATGCCAAGCAATTCACACCTGAATTCACTTTTATTTGAAGGAGACGTTTAGTTTTTTCAGTTAAAAATCTGTTTTGATCAGCAGATCAAACACTGTTCATCAGAGAAAAAAACTCTTTCAAGTAGCGCTGTTGATCGCAGCAAGCAAAAGATGAACTCCATCAACTTTTCAAAGTTTTGACATTCACTCCCATTTGTTTTAATCATTTTGAATACCTCAACCCATAAATTAGCAACACTCGATGTGGCCTTCTTATATTCTATATATTTTTTTCCATCTGATTGTTTTTTTTTCTCAATTTTACTTTTTAAGACTTGCAGTATTATTTTTATAATTGAAACCTAATCAAAAAGTTTGTCTATGTTGACAACTGCTTTTTCAGAAGGAACTATGGAATTAACAAATTCTGCAGATGCTTCAACATCTGGCCACTGAAGCTCAAAATCCCAACTTAATTATATCCAAGAAAACTGCTCAGTACTTTTGAGACTGTTTCCCACATTTCTAATTAAGAGATACATTTATCAAAAAAATTCAAAATCTTCTTTATTTACATCCCCTTTGTTGGCATACAGAGACAGCTTCTGCTTGCAAAGCTAGGGGGATGAATTTGTTGTCTCTTCTGGCAATTAATTTTACTTTCAATTCCTTGTACTTCAAAGCTACTTCAGTAGCTGAAAATTTTTTTCAAAAGTTGACACAGTTTCTTGAAAAATTTAAAGGCCATAAAGCTAATAATTCACTGAGTGGATTTTCGAAAAAGTCTCTGAGTAGTTTGAGGCAAGAATTTTCATACTGTGAAAGGAAGTAAGATTTCAATCCATCCCAAATCAAAAGAATCCTTTGCAGAGTAGGTTGCAGACTTAAAAATCTTATAGTACTGTGTGACAATACTTTTTTGTACTCATTGTTTGCAAACTCCAAATTCTTTTAGTTTTTCTACTCTTACTGCAAAAATGTCTATATATTTTAATTACAATAATTTTTATATCAAAAGGCAGTTGGTCAACACCCCTCTGTACACAGTGGTGAACAATATGAGCAGACTACCCAATTCCTAAAAGTTTTCTGCCCATTTCTCATTGCAACTTTGTATGAACATTTGTGTTATCTGCACAGTACAATACAATTTTATTTTCTATACCAAAAGTTTTAAGTTTTGGTCACGTGCTGGGTTAAAATATCTGCTCTCTCCTGTAAAATCATCAGATTCTATCAGTCGTACTTTAACTCCAAAGTTTGGAACAAATATTCCAGTTAAGACAGGTACAAGTTTCATATCTAGTCTGTTGGAGGCATCTACAAATATAGTAACAAAATCGGCACTATTTAATTCATTTGGTATTTTATCCATTACAAGAGCAGCAATTACATTATTAGCTATGGCCTCTGTTTTTGTTCTAGCATTGAAATAGTTTGGGTCGTAAAGTTTCAAATGGCAGTCACATGATTTAAAAGTCTGATCATGTAAACTGTGTAAAAAGAAAATGTATCTTCTTTAGCTGCACAAGCATAGTCATCAGATTTTCAGCTTTGTTTTTGAAAAATGCATCGAGTCGTAGTAATATTATCTGCTCTTACAGCCGTTTGATGTTTTGATGTTGTGTCTATGTGTTTAACAATGTCACACTGGCATTGTTATCACACAAATCCAAGAGAAAATATGCTGTTGCACAAAGAACAAAATGCAGTGTTAATTTTTTCACTCTCTGCTTCTAGCTTCAGAAATTTAAATTCACTTTGTGATTCTGTATTAAAATGACACTTTCTTTTATGAAGTTTTTCTTTTGGCATAACTTGTGACATCACAGATTATTTAAAATATCTATAAAATTAGATCAATTGCCGACATAACGTATTTTATCTGAATTCACAATGCGACCGTGCACAACACTGAATACATGACACAATACAACTGAAACTGTAGGAACAGGGAGAGGGAGTAGGAGAAGGCACATACATGCAGGAATTGGATCTGTTAATTCATGTGATTTATTTATTCAGTTGTTTATTTCCATATTACTTTGCCATCTTCATGAAAAACTGCACCCAAACAGCTGAAATGTTTTAAATGATTAGTAGTTGAGTGATCGATTTGCAAGGGTGTACCAGCCAGGTGAAAACATTGCAGTGCTGGATGTGACAACAGAGGCAGATGATACTACAGAACTTAGCACGTTCATTTGGTGTGACCCTGACATCCTAACTCTCTGATGGAGTAAGAGAAAACACTGCCCTGCAGAAATTTTGTGCTTCATTTTGTCAGAAGTGCTTGTATCATGATGGTTCTTTAACTGTACCCAAATCTGCATAGGGTAGGGGACATGTTTGTTTTAGGTTATATTAGAAAACAACAATGAAGAAGAATGCTATATTTGAACTACTAAAAAGGTGTAAATATGTGAACCATCATTAATAAACCATGTGAGAATGGGAACTATAAAGAAAAGAACAAGTGTGAATGGAAATACTTTCATTACTGGCAAACAAATTATTAATTTGTTTGCAGGTAATTAATAAATTATTATTAATATTGCCCTATAAATTTTAGACATGTATATGTGTTGAAGTGAATTTATGATGACATAATTAAAAAAACTTAAGGAAAGGAAAAGAGATTTGGTAGTTCAGTAAATAACTATAAGGATGGACTAATCCAATGAAATAATGTTGATCTAGTGTTTCATTTAGGCATGGCAGGAATAAGTTTGGGTTTCATGAAGCAGCAAACCATCCTGCAGAATTTGTTGCACTTATTATGTATATTTCTCTTGGTTTTCTAAAATTTTGTTTTGTGTACTGAGGATCAGTATACATTTTACACAGTAATAAGATACATAATTTCCAATCATTGGAATTATCCATCCTTTTGCGAATCCTACATTCATTACTTATTATTTTTTTGTCAGCAGCACTCCTGTCTTATGAATAATATCTCACACATGTTAGTATATTTTGTAGATCAAACACCTCTTATAATACTTAGAAGTATTCATTTTTATTCAGGAATAAGCAGATTTTTACTATTTCTGTTATTTCTGAGAACTGGAATAAAAATGTTTGTATACCATAAAAAACATTCCAACCTCAACAGATGCTATACTGCAGAAGCAAGAAAACCAAGTAGCTTTACAGTACAGAGACATTTGCAGTCTATGTCCTATATTTAGCAACCATTAGTGCAATTAGAGATAACTGGAATGACACTTCATAATGAACCCCCCCCCCCCACCCACCCCCACACACATAGTCTATGCAGCATGTATGGAAGCAAACAGATTTATTGTAGCAATAAACATAGTAGTTACCTAAACACATTTGTCGTAACATCCTCTTCAAATTTTCAGTTCCAGAAAATACGTGTAACAACTGTTTATAATGAAGTCACTGGTTACAGAAAGTACACAATTTATGAAAAGAAAAATATCAATATGAGAATATATATATATATATATATATATATAACTTGAAATTAGTTTGGATTATATTAGGGATATTCGATAAATATAATCGATATTCGATAGATATTCGCAAAATATCAATATGAGAATATATATATATATATATATACACACACATATATAACTTGAAATTTAGTTTGGATTATATTAGGGATATTCGATAAATATAATCGATATTCGATAGATATTCGCAAAATATCAATATGAGAATATATATATATATATATATATATACACACATATATAACTTGAAATTTAGTTTGGATTATATTAGGGATATTCGATATCATTCAGACACTTCACAAATACATTTCTACTGAAAAAGTTACAACTAACATGCCATATAAGCTATTTCCCACCAGTAGTTTACTTATGTGCAGACACTGCCCAGCATGAATGTGTTAATTACAAATATGGCCACGGGCAATGCTGGATAAAATATATATGGGGCCTGGTCGCAACTAGTTCTCGGGGCTTTTATGTCTGCCTTCATTTGTTTAATTTTTTAATTTTGGACTATTTCTACTTTTAAGTGGGACACTTAAAAGTAGAAGCTCAGGTGCAATATTAGCTTGCGTATTATAAGAATGTGCAAGGGAACTGGTAGGTAGCTCCTCTGATCAAGCTGTATCAGCCTTAACTATGGGAAAGTGTCAAGGGGACAATTCTGAAAGAAAAATATTTAGTATATGGCACAAGAAAATACTGAAGAGGACCAGTTCGATTGCATAAAGGAGGCTCCAAGACAGGTAGCAAATTACACACCAATCAGTAATCAGGGAGTGGTAGTTAAGATATTGGAGAAGTTGGTAAAAGTCAGAATTCAACAGTGGAGAGGAATAATGATACTCTGTAGTAGATAGCATGGTCTTGTGAAAAGTAGGTCTTGCCTAAGTAATATGCTCATTTTTTAGAATAAATGATGTGCTAGCTGGATAAAAAAAGACATCTGACATGATACCGCATGGAACGCTCTTAAATAAATGGAGCTGGATATGAAGCTATTGAAATAGATAAGAGGAAGGCTGATTAGCAGATGTCAAAGTGTAGTTAGGTAGTTAGGTATATGGGGGGGGGGAATGATTTAAGGGAAAATATCCAGTTGTTTGCTGATGAGACAAAAGACATTTAAGTCAACCTGCATTGAACATGATACAGAAATATCGCAGGTTGATTTAAATAGGCTGGTGTGTATTTCTTGAATATTTATAACATATATATATATATATATTTTTTTTTTTTTTTTTGGACATCAAACTAACCCGTTCCTCAGAGAAATTAAAAATCTCAATTTACAGAAAAGCTACCCACACCAACAGATATTTCCATGGTTAATCCCATCATTATCCTCCTCAAAAGTTTGGAATGGAATCATTTCTACATTAGGACATCATGCTCACTCTCTTCTTGATGATGAGATAGAACTTAATAAAGAGCTCAATTTTCTCAGGTCTACTTTTCAACTAAATGGTTATTCACAAAAAATAATTAACAATTTCCTATTAAATCCACCTGCTCACAATAATGAAGAGACCAATAGAGTGAAAGGTAATATTTCTATACCATACTTAAGCTCTGTCTCACCCAAACTGGCCAAGGTTCCTAGGAAATACAACGTAAGAACTTTATTTACTCCTCTTCCAAAAATTCGCTCCTTAGTGAGCCGTTTGAAACCTAGACATCACAGCCTTAAATCTCCAAGTGTTTACCAGATTTGGTGTAACTGTGATACACCATACTTTGGCCAAACAGAGAAATCGATCGAGTTAAGCATTGAAGAACATAAGAGTGATGTCAGTTACAGGAGAAAGCAAATCAGTGCTTTGTCTAGTCATGTTCTGTTCTCAGCCGATTCTAATGAAGAAAACCTTAGCCATACAGTCCTATGGGACAAGTCTAATTACATTTTCCATTGCCATGATGAATTAGAAAGAAAGATAAGAGAATCAAAAGAAATCATTCTCAACCTCTTACATCTCAACAACAACCTTTCAGACTTTCATTGTGCTATGATTAAATACTGGCGTTTGCAAGATGCTATACGCATGCATATGCCCAACAATGAAGCCAACAAGAGAACAGTTTTGAATGTGCCGACTTCAACGTTGAATATATACTAACTATACGAACATGAATATACACAAATGTTGAATACACCAACTTTCCGTGATATTTACAATGATTTCCTCTATGTTCTACTGTTTTTTTTTTTTGTTTTTTTTTTAATGTGCACCTGAAGAAGGCTGATACAAGCTCTGAAACTAGTCATGCTAATAAACTTTGTTTTCATTTTTCTCAGTTTCTAGTCATTCAATTTTTTTAAAAAATGTATATCAACCGAGTAAATCAATCTTCCTACATACATATATATATATATATGTATGTATGTATGTATGTATGTATGTATGTATGTATGTATTCTTGATCTTCTACTCGGTTGTAATGATACATTTTAGAAAATAAATTTTAAATGACTTTAAACCGAGATAAAATATTAAATTTTAATGATAATGATACAACTAGTTTCAGCCTTTTACAGCCTTCTTCAGGTATCCACTAAAGGTAGAACACAGTAATAAAATATTGAAGTTACAAAAAACTGAGAATTACAGGCAAAAAATATTTATTTTATCCAACAATAGCACGTTAGATAGAATGACTTGAAAAATACAACGTTTTTGTGTCAATTATGTATTGCATTTTTTGCCTTTAATCCTCAGTTTTTTGCAACTTCAATTTTATATTACTGTGTTCTACCTTTAGTGGATACCTGAAGAAGGCTGTAAAAGGCTGAAACTAGTTGTATCATTATTTAAAATTTAATATTTTATCTTGGTTTAAAGTCATTTAAAATTTATTCTCTAAAAAAATATATATATATATATATATATATCATCATCATCAAATTCCTGATATATACCCTCAAGGGGTGTACAGGATATGATAGTACTACATGAAAAATTACATCATTACTAACTTCCTATCTACAATTTTCCTCCAAATCAGTCTGTTACCTGTCAAGACTCATCAGATCTTCTATTTCTATCTTCTAAGGCACTTTTTACTGTATCAATCCACCTATATCTTGGTCTTCCTCTGGGTCTTTTTCTTACCAACCTGGCAGAAAGCACTTGTTTTGCTAATCTTTAATGTTCCTGCCTATTTTCATTGTCTTTGTCTTTTTCATGCTGATGTTCATACCATAACTATTACAACAGTTATTCAATGTAGTCATGGAATCTTGCAGACTTGTAGCGGATTTATTTAGAAGTATAACATCATCCGCATAAAGCAAAGAGCTGAGATTAACACCTCCAATTTTCATATCAGGTTTAATACCACTTTATTATTATTATTATTATTATTATTATTACTAGACACCTCCAGAGAGTCCAAGGGCTCATCAAGGGAGGCACCTACTCTACAACTCTGTCTCCCTTCAGAATGTGATCCATGTAGATAATGAATCTCAAGTACACTTGCATATATTTTACCAGGAACACTCAGTAATGAAATGCCTCTGTAATTCTCACATTTAGTTTTATTTCCCTTTTTATATATGGGTACTATGAGAGCACTACTCCAATAATCTGGAATTCGTCCCTCTGTCCAGGCCTCCTGAACTATGCAGTGCAGCTAATGTATGACTTTTATACCTCCATATTTGAGCATTTCTGGTCGAATATCATCTACTCCTGCTGCCTTTCCACATTTCAGGCTTTTGATAGCTATTTCTACTTATAAGTATGGATATGTATTCCTGACTGCTTGCCTGGTCAATGTTTTTTACCACTATGCTGTCATCACTGCTTGTTTCATTTAGCAGTTTTTCAAAGTAATTACTCCATACTTCAAGGATATCTTTTTTCTCCGGTTTTCATGTCACCTTTATCATCTCTAATTCCTTTTACAGCTTTCCTCCATTTCTGAGCTTCTTCAACAACCTCCAGAATATCTTGCTACCTTCTTGATATTTATTTTCTATGTTCTTGCCAAACACATCCCATGACTTTGTTTAGCCAGTTTTATACAGTGTTTAGCTTTCTTACATTGGTCTCTGTGTTCTCTAAGAGCACAAGCTGACTTATTTGCCAGGAACTTTTGATATGCTTTCTTCTTTTCCTTCACTGTTTTTTAACTTCCTGTGTCCACCAAGGAGTTCTGATTTTTCTATCCTTACAGACAACCTCACCACATACCTCTCTGGCTGAATCAATCAGTGTTTCCTTTAGCGCTTGCCACTGAATCTCCAAAGTTTGGTTCCTGCTCTCAAACTCTTTCATTTTTTCTTGAATAATATTTGTGTACTTCAGTCTACAGTTCACATCTGAGAGCTGCTCAACTTTTATTCTCTTTAAAACTTTCTTACATGTTCTTCTTTTCAATATGAAATTCAATTTTATCCTGCTCAAGACTAAATGGTGATCACTTCCAATTTGCAATGCTGTTTACACTCTGGTGTCCTGCACCACTGAAAAAACATCACTATCAACAATAACATGGTCAATGAGACCATGTTATTGTTGATAGTGATGTTTTCTTATTCCTTGCCATATATATATATATATATATTTAATGTATATTGTGTGTTTTTTCAGAGCAATTCTGAAAGATAAAATTTTAGTACATGGTAGAAGAAAATACTGAAGAGAAGTGTGAATAATATATTTTAGTGAAATTATTTACTTCTAGACCAAGGATGCACAATATGTGGCCCTTGGTGTATATTGAATAAATAGAAAAAAAAATGTTTAAAATATTAAAATATTTAAAATGTCAGGAGATTCATATATTGTTATTTTGATGTAAATATATATTTTTATTTAATTGAAATCCAATTCAAATTAAATGTACTTATTAATTAAAAAAAAAAATATATATATATATATAATGTATCATATTAAAATGCTATTTTCAATAAACATCTTTTGAACTTTGTATACTTTTATTCAGTGGTGCATTCAGGATTTAATCTTGGGGTGGAGGTCGAGTTTAGTAGATGATTTGAGAATTAGCACTACACATTGCATACAACCTATGACTGAGCATCCAGTGATCACTAATATATAATACCCGTGATCTCCTCTGACCGGCTCACACAAACGAAATAGCGCTCCGTCCGCTTGAGCACTACCTTGTTCACTTCACGTTCATAGTGGCTATGATTCCTGAGAACTATAGGGTATTCCCGCTTTATGTGACTGCTAATTCATAGGTAATATAGAAATAGAAGACATGACACAACATAAATTTTAAAAAAAATCATTTTTATTAGGAAAAGATTTTTGGAAAATTTTCTAGTTTTTTTCCTCCTTTTTCTTTTTTTTTTGTGGGACTCAGGCCCCCTGCTCCCCCCCCTCCTCCTGGGTTCGGCAATGCTTTTATTTTTACCCGTGTAAGCATAACAATTACTTGATTTGGCCTGTGGCAGCATTTAAGTTGGGCATACTTGCTCTATGCAAAGGCCATATTGACAGTGATATCGGCAGACATAAGAGTGAACTCTTATGACCAACACAACCCGAATGATGTCACACAGAATCTTTTACTAGCACTGTAGAATTCTTGAAAATAACTACAAAGCGCATGGCTTATATTTACTTTAGTAGCTCATGACTAAAATTGTGAATAAATCAGAATTTTCAGGTTGATTTTCTATAAGAGAGAAAAAACACAAAGAAATGGAAGCAAGAGAACTTAAATTTTCTGAAAAATTAAATCATTAAGAAATTATTTTACTTCCACAACTAACTATGAATAGTAGCTATGACAAGTATTGTCTTATCACAAATTTGATGCATTCAGTAGTATAATGTGATGTATTTTGCATTTGTTTTACTGGCACTGCACCATCTTTTATTCTTGTTGAGAGGCTTATACGCTGGTTAAACATGATAACTAATATTTAAGGAATTGACAGCGTATACTAGAAATATAAATTAAATAAACTTTAATATATACTTTCCGATATTTCGGCGAACGTCACGTTGCCATCTTCTTGGGAACTTACTAAAAGACACGTGCACACAAGTACTAATAACAGCAAATGAGACTGAAGCTAGGAAGCTAGCGTTTCCTAAAGTCCTGATGGTGCCCCCTGGCGGGCTATATTGGTAGTTCTTGGCCTTTGGGCTGAAGTTCTTCTGATAAAAGTTTCCCAAATTTGGGGCAGTTTCATGCATCCAAATTTGTTGAGGTTTGGCATGTTCCTAAGTATTTTACCAGTACAGCCACTCTGGGCTTGCAGACCACGCTCTGGATACTCGCCACAGAATAAGATGGAAGAAAGCCACAGTAATACACTGCAGCAAGTTCAAGTATGAAAGACTATTCATGGAATCAGCCTCGGCCCTTAGGAACATGCCAAACCTCAACAACTTTGGATGCATGAAACTGCCCCAAATTTGGGAAACTTTTATCAGAAGAACTTCAGCCCAAAGGCCAAGAACTACCAATATAGCCCGCCAGGGGGCACCATCAGGACTTTAGGAAAAGCTAGCTTCCTAGCTTCAGTCTCATTTGCTGTTATTAGTACTTGTGTGCACGTGTCTTTTAGTAAGTTCCCAAGAAGATGGCAACGTGACGTTCGCCGAAATATCGGAAAGTATATATTAAAGTTTATTTAATCTATATTTCTAGTATACGCTGTCAATTCCTTAAATATTAGTTATCATTAGCACCATCTTTTAGTTTCACCGACTTTAAAAGGATTATTATTATTACAGGTATCTCCATGGAGTCAGTAGATTCATTCGTGGGAGACCCAAACTATCAAAACAATATCTATCATATCTCTTCTTGAATTCATTTACAGACGAAGAACTCACAAGAGTCAGGCAATGTATTCCACTCTTTCACCACCCTCCAGGCAAAAATCTCGTTCTCACACCCTTGTTAACCACACTTTTCCTTAATTTCAATCACTATCACAAAGTTGAAACATTTCCCCTGCATTAATCTTATAAAAACCTTTTAGTAATTTAAATGTTTCTATCATATCCCCTCTCCTTCGCCTATCAACCAACCTCTGCAATCCATAAGTTCTCAATCTATCAATGTAGGGAGCATTTTCCAAATCCAAACAGTAATCCAAATGTGGAAGTATCAATGCTTTATAAAGGAGAATAATAACCTCTTTATCTCTGGATGTCAGTGTATTCCTCAATAACCAAGTAATCCTATGTGCAATCTTGGACACCTTAGCAGTGGCGGCCAGTGAAAATTTTAAGTGGGGGTGCTGCATATACAAAATAATTTTTTTTTAAAATTATTTTTTTCCTAATCAGTAACCAATTTATTAATAAATAAATTTACATGTTAAAAAATTGCTTTATTAAAAATATTTCACCCTCACCACTAACAAACACCAATAATAAAAGTTCGTATCTCACAGAAATAACGAGCGCATGCATACAATTTATCTGTAGTGACATTGCCCAAACGAGCAGTGTCGGAATCACTTATAAAATGCAATGAATGAGTTGCATGTTACAATGAGTGTAAATGAATATCGGCGAGTCTAGCTGCAAATGGCGCAATAATTCTCACACTGCATTAGATCGCAGTGCATTTGTTTCGTGTAACGATAATTGAAAAAGTATAATTCTTTTCATATTTTCAACAGTGATACTCATTATAATTCAGCCTTGTATCTATAATAAATAAATAATTATATGTTATTTTAACAAAATAAAATAAGATTTACAAAAAATAGTTCACCCTCATCACAAACACGCACCAATAATAAAAGTTTCGTATCTCACAGAAATAACGCGTGCAACCATACGATACACTGCCCAAATGAGAAGTGTCGGAATCACTTGTAATGTGCAATGAGAAGTGCAAATGAATATCGGCAAGTCTAGCTGCAACTGGTTGAATGTGATAATTCCGACACTGCATTAGATCGCAGTGCATCTGTTTCGTAAACTAAAGCGTTAATCAAACAATTCCAATTATTAACTATTCAATCAATGTCAAAACATAAGATATAACCGTTAACATGTTGTACTGCATTTATATAATGTTGTAAGCATTGTTATTATTTATAAACACAAACAAAATTTATTATTTTCATTTTTTCCTTGGGGTGCTGCAGTCTTGCAGTGCTTATGTACGAGCCGCCACTGCACCTTAGCAATGTGTCCCCTGAACTTCATCTCCCTATCTACCAACACCCCTAAATCCCTAGCCTCATCAATCTCTTGGAGTACCGTTCCATCAATGTAGTACACAGCTGGTAATCTTTTAATCTCAAAATGCATAACTTGACATTTTTCCACATCGAACTGACATCTATTACCTTTTGCCCATTTTACCAGCTTATTTAAATCATCCTGCAAACTCTTAACATCAGCTTGATTTTTTATTGCACTACCCAACTTTTCATCATCAGCAAACAACTGAATATCTCCCTTTAAGCCATTTCCTATATACTTTATGTACAAATTAAACAACAATGGCCCAAGCACAGAGCCCTGAAGCACACTACTGGTCACCTGCCTCATCCTGGACTCTGCTCCTCCATACACCACCTTCTAGTATCTAGAAGTACCACTGTGTAGCCATTTCCTTTGTCCAACTCAGATGTCATTCTATTATAAAAAGCTAATAAATTGCTAAGGCAGGACTGACCTTTAACAAAACCATGTTGGCCCCTATAGAGTATCATATCCTGATACACCTATTCTTAAATTTTGTCTTTAACCAACTTTGCCTTCCTTCCACTACCTAGGGACCATACCAGAGTTCAAATTTAAGTTAAATAACCAAGTAAGATGTGTTAACAATTCCTTTGCACATTCACGCAACACCCGAGCTGATATTCCATCTAAACCTACAGCAGTGTTTGCATTTAAATTTTGCAATATACTAAGTACCTCTGATTTCTTAACTTTAATTCTCACATTAGTCATTGCTACAGGTACAGAGATATCCTCACTTGGGTGATAGACTTTTGAAAAGTGATCACTCAGTAACTCTACTATTACATCTGAATTTGTCACCTCAATACCATCAGCACCCACTAAAGTTATCCTTCCGAAGTCATTCTTCCTTTTACTTGCCACATAGTAGAAGAACTCTTTGGGATTACCCTTGATCTCCTTGGCTAAGGTCTTCTCATAATCTGATTTAGCCTTTCTTACTATGCTGGTAACCTTCCTAGCTTGAGTCTTGTACTGCTCATGAATGTACTGATCACCTTTCTCCTTGTAAATTCTCCATAACATTTTCTTTTTTCGCAGATCAAGCTTGATACTACTACTCATCCATCTAACGCCTACCTTGTATGTTTCCTGACCATGGGGACACAATCTGATATTGCCTTCCTCAGATACCCACTGATTTTATCCCATGCGCTGCTAAATTTTATCTTTCCCCTGCAACATTTTCTGCCATGGGACTGCTGCAAGCTCACTCCGAAGCTTGTTATAATTGTCTAACCTGTAGTTCCATATATACCCCTTCTTAAGAAATTCGCAATCTTCACAGTTCCATATATACCCCTTCACAAATTTGCAACCTCCAGTCAATACCACATGATTGCTCTCTAACCAATTGGAGGTAACCAGGACACCTTACTTATGCATATATCCTCTGAACCAATGACCAGGTCCAACACTCTCACACGTGTACCTTCAGTTATGTGCTGTTTCAAGTAATTATCTCATAGAAGATGTATGAATTCTATTTCCTTTTTGCCACATGATTTCCTCCTTCCAATTGATATCACCATAATTAAAATCCCCCATAATAATCACTAACCCTGTACTCATTGCACTAATTTGCTGATGCATGCATTCAATATCAGCCCCTATACCCCCTGGCCTACAGCAGCAACTAACTGTATATTTGGTTGCGTTGGTCACTATTTCACACCAGACCGCTTCAAATGTACTATCATTCACATGTCTATCATCTTGATAAACTACTTTCTTTGGCTGCAACTCATCAGCTATCATCAACAGTACTCCTCCCCTCATTCTATCTTCTCTATCCTCCCTGAAAACACTGTACCCATCACATTCAATTCCAGTGACTACATCTCCTGCTGCCTACCAAGTTTTACTAATGCCTACAACTTTTGGTGAGATTGCACTGACTAATGCCAAAAATTCTTCCCTCTTATTTTGAATGCTTCTTGCATTTGTATACAAAAATTGCAGATTCCCTTTAGTTCTTGTACCAGATTTAGAACTGATATACATGTCACTAATTTCAGTAGTCCCATGCCAATTTTTATCCCCTCTATTCTGTGAATAAGGATCAACAAATATACAATCACTGCTTAAGTTTCTCCCTCTTACACTCAACCTTTTCAATTTTAATTTACTTGCCCAATTACTTCAACTTGTTTAATCTTGTTCAAAAACAGTAACTTCTTCAATCACTTTTGACATTCCATGTTCAGATGCAACCCATCTCTTGCATACAGCTGTCTTTTGCCTTCAAACACACTCCAGACCTTTTTTTTTGCACATTCCAATCATATCATTCATTACCATAGCTTGTCTACTTAACTCATAATTGTTAAAATGAGGCAGCACACACACTATCCTCCCATTGACACTTTTCTTCTTCACGATATCCAACAGTGTTCTTAAATCTTTTGCTACCCGATTTATACTACCACTCAGGTCATTTGTACCCACCATAACCATCATCTTTTCTCCAATATGCCCTCTCTTCATTACTAAAGCCACTCTCTCTATTGTTCCACCAGCCAAGCTCATGCATACTCCTCAGGCATACCGCTCTCCATACCCTTAATTATAGAATCACCATATGTTTTACCATCATAACTTCATTCAAGTCCAAACAAGAGTCACTCATGACCTCATTTTCTTTGCTATTCAGCATGACTCTTCCAGTTTCATTACTCAATGCTCTTTTACATACTCCCTCACTCTCATGACATCTCGTTTCTTCTAGGCCTCTGTGCTTTCATTCTGTTGACTCCCAATCACTCCCATACTATTTATTACTTCAGCATAAAAAACTTATTGTTTAATCCTGACCATATACAAATATTTTAAAATTCTTTGCCTACCAGTTTCGCTAGCAAACTGTCTAGCTTTTTCAAGGTATTGACGGAAAAGTATAAAAAATACTAGTAAATGCAAATTGAAAGGAACATAAAAACGTAAACACTCTAGTAGCTAAGGTTGCACGTTCACGTGACAGAGACTGAGTGGACTTATGGGACTTATTGTTCTTAATCATTATCACGCACTTGTTTGTTGTAAATGCATAATGTGATTACTAGCTAGCTGTAGTTCAGATGGATTTAGAGAGAGAGGATGAGGTTTTTCCATGAATTGTTAAGAATAGTACCCTGGTTTCTGTTGAGGTTTCTGCCAGCTTTTAACACTACTTCGGCTTCCTTGAATAAATGGTGTATATAATCGTCGTCTAAATATGGCATGGAGCTATTTTGCCACTCTATCATGTGGTTAGACACACAGAAATGATGTGCTAAGCCGGAAGAAATACTTCTGTTGTGGTTTACATCACCAACGTGCTCTCTCTGTCTGATCTCCAAACTTCATGACGTTTGTCCGATGTAGGCAAGACCACAGGAGCAAGGAATGTAATATACTCCTGGATATTTGTGGAATGGACCTTGTCTTTTGGTGATCCTAAAAAATGTTTGATGCTGATGGTTGGTTGAAGATCACTCTGATGTTGTGGGCTTTTAGTATTCTGGCTATTTGATAAGAAATTGACTTGATGAAGGGAATCACTACAGTAGAAATGTGCTGGGAGTTTGGTTCTTCTTGTCTGGGGTTGTCACCGTATAAATATTCTTTGATGATGTTCGGAGGGTATCCATTTTGTGATAATGTTTTGGCTTATGTGAGATTTCAGTCTGTGTATCCTCCTCTTCTGATATAAACTTACGTGCTCTATTATTCAACATATGGATAATGCTTAGTTTGTGTGTCTTGTGATGGTAAGAAGGTATCTTCCAGTGTCTGTCGGCTTTCTGTAAATAGATAAATTGACACTATTTGATTGTCTTTTTATCAAGATGTCTAGAAAATGCAGATGGTTGTTGTTTTCAACTTCCAGAGCGAATTTTATCTTGTTATGTATGGAATTAATTTTATTCACAAACGATTTTAGGTTTTATAAGTTATCTTGCCATATAATGAAAATATCGTCAACATATCTCCACCATGTAGATGGTCTAGGGGAGATGGTTGAGAGAATTTCTTTTTCAAGTTTTTCCATGAAAAGGTCTGCACAAGATGGTGATAGCGGACTTCCCATTGCTAGGCCTTCTAATTGTTGGTATATGGTATTATTAACCTTGAAAAAATTAGACTGAAGGCAGTGTTTAAACATCTGGGTGATGTCTAGAGGAAAGAGGTCTTGAATGATGGTTATTACCTCTTCTACTAGTACATTAGTGAAGAGGGACACAATATCCAGACAGGCTAGTATGTCTGTTGGTTCAATCTTAATGGCTTGGAGTTTATTTATAAAATGCTGACTATTCTTGATATAGGATTCTGTTGATCTTATTTTGTTATTTAATAAGTTTACAAGATGCTTAACCAAAAGGTAAGTTGGGGATGATCTCCCATCAATGATTGGATGGAGAGGTATATCCTTTTTATGTATTTTAGGTGTCCCATATAGTCTGGGAGTAATGGGATGCGAGGATTTTATTCTTCTCTTCACCTCTTCTGGCCAAATGTTGCAATTATGGATTAGTTGGTTTGTTTCATTGTGATTTTTTATGGTGGGATCTTTGTCTAGGATCTTATAGGTAGAGTTGTCTGATAGTAATACGTTTAACTTATCATAATAGTCTTTAGAGTTAAGGATGACTGTTGAATTTCCCTTATCAGCCTTGGTAATGATGATATCTTTGTTTTTCTTTAAGTTAAGGATTGCCTTTCTATTATAAGGAGACATGTTGAGAATAGGTTGTTTAGCTTTGGCTAGGATTATGGTACTTTTGAATCTAATAGTGTTGGCTGCAATTTGAGGTGGTGGATATACGCCTTTTTCAATTCCACACATAAAATCCATTTTAGGAATGTGCTTTGGTGTAATTGCAAAGCTAAAGCCTTTTTTGAGAATGTCGGATTCATTTTTTGTCAGACTATGATTCGACAAATTGAAAATAACTTTGTCGTCCGGGAGGTTGTTCTGTGTCCGATATTTTTTTCTTGTAAAGTTCATTGAATTTCTTAATTTGTTTTTCTTTATAAAGTTTGAAAGTTTTTTTCATAACTGCATTGTATCATTTGATCAATTTGGTTCCATATGGTATATTCTAAATTGTTGGAAATTTCATCAAAGAACCTACGGCTATTAATATCACTTTGATTAAGTTCGTACCTCGTGTTCTGAATCCTTTCCCTTATAAGTGCCAATGAACTGCATAGATAGATTTTTTTTTAGCTGATATAGAGTTTATATGACCTTTGACTATGAGGAACTTTGGGATGATGGAGAATTCTCTACAACTTTTAAGGAACGTTAGGTGGTTTAGAAGTTTGGCCTTTCTGCATTTTTCTCTTTCCATGCACCAAACTTTGTGATTCATTAAACTATTCAAATTAAACATATTTGGTCATTTGAAAGTTAAGCATAAAAAACTTATTGTTTAATACTGACCATATACAAATATTTTAAAATTCTTTGCCTACTAGTTTCGCTAGCAAACTGTCTAGCTTTTTCAAGGCATTGACGGAAAAGTATAAAAAATACTAGTAAATGCAAATTGAAAGGAACATAAAAACGTAAACACTCTAGTAGCTAAGGTTGCACGTTCACGTGACAGAGACTGAGTGGACTTATTGTTCTTAATCATTATCACGCATGCGTGTTTGTTGTAAACGCATAATGTGATTACTAGCTAGCTGTAGTTCAGATGGATTTAGAGAGAGAGGATGAGGTTTTTCCATGAACTGTTAAGTATAGTACCCTGGTTTCTGTTGAAGTTTCCGCCAGTTTTTAACACTACTGCGGCTTCCTTGAATAAACGATGTCTATAATCGTCGTCTAAATATGGCATGGAGCTATTTTGCCACTCTATCATGTGGTTAGACATACAGAAATGATGTGCTAAGCCGGAAGAAATACTTTTGTTGTGGTTTACATCACCAACGTGCTCTCTCTGTCTGATCTCCAAACTCCATAAAGTTTGTCCAATGTAGGCAAGACCACAGGAGCAAGGAATGTAATATACTCCTGGATATTTGTAGAATGGCACCTTGTCTTTTGGTGATCCTAAAAAATGTTTGATGCTGGTGGTTGGTTGAAGATCACTCTGATGTTGTGGGCTTTTAAGTATTCTGACTATTTGATAAGAAACTGACTTGATGAAGGGAATCACTAGAGTAGAAATGTGCTGGGAGTTTGGTTCTTCTTGTCTGGGGGATTGTCACCATATAGATATTTTGTGATAATGTTTTGGCTATTAGTGAGATTTCAGTCTGTGTATCCTCCTCTTCTGATATAAACTTACGTGTTCTATTTTTCAACATATGGATAATGCTTAGTTTGTGTGTCTTGTGATTTATTACTTCATCAATCACCAAAGACTCTCCCATACATAATCCTGTTCTAGTTACTTCAGCTAGAGTAATCTCCATAGTCCTAATTTCTCTATTCAACCCATTTAACTTAGTTTTAATTTCCAGAACCTCCTTACTGAGCACTTGCAAAAGATGAAGGTCACTTTTCATTTTTCCGAAAACTCCTGCCGAAGTTCATCTGCTATGGTCCCAACGTCAGCTTCCATTCCTAATCGCTCCAGCCTATCCCGACACTTCTCACATATGTAGACGTTTTCAAGATGGTGAAAACGTCTACGTATGTGAGACTACGTATATTTCAACATATAACAGTTTCCGCAATGCATCCAGTGCAAAAAATTCAATGCAGAGCCAGACTTTCATATAGAAGTCCTCCGAGCTGCTGACATACGTCTCTTGTTGAACGCTGAAGTAGCTTTTAATGGCCATAGGTGAATTCTTGGTGCACATATTGCTTGAATTGGTTTTTCGGTATGGTGCTAGTATGGGTTTTTAAATTGAAACTCAATAGTATGGTATCTTTTCATTTGTGTTTATGCAATACAAAATGCAGACACCAAAAAATTAAACACCAGTGGACTGCAGCCCTTGAAAACTAAGCCTATCCTTTAAATCAGTGAAATCCAATCTAAAACCTGTGCCATAAATATGCAATACATCAAATTTCACTTCATATCATATTTTACCACTGCAAGCAACAAACTTCTCTAACAGTGACATCAATGTGGTCTGAGGGCACAAGTCACAGTTGTCATGGCTGCCAGTCTTGCTTCAAAATCTACGCAAGTAAAAATAATTTCTTAATACTTTTTTTTTTAGGGAAAATGTCATCTCTTTTTTCTTTAGTGTGTATTTTTCACCATCACCAGATTCCTGACATGTACTCACATGGGGTGTATAGGATACTTTGACAGTACTATATGAAAAACTTACACCATTATTAACTTCCTAATGATAATTTCCCTCAAAATTAATCTCTTATCTGTCAAGACTTCCGATATTAACAGATTTTATATTTCTATCTTTTAAGGCACATTTTACTGCATCAATCCATCTACATCTTGTCCTTCCTCTGGATCTTTTTTCAGGATCCATCCAGGTGTGATATATTTTTTTATTTGAACAAATTCAGAATGTTACTTGTTTCAGCTACTGAATACACATGTATTTTGAAAATAAAAAAATTTTCATTTTCATTTCATTTTCATTTCCATTTTTCCAGCATAGTAAAGTCATCTTATATGCTGCTATCATTTACAGAGATAGTTTAAGATCATATATGCAGTTTTCAGTAATTATATTAAAGAAAAAGATCATTACTTTCTCCTCCAATACTAGTATTTTATCATCATCACGTGTATGAAGGATTTAGGCCTAGAATGGCCTGTTCCAGCCTTAGAAGTCATCGTTGAATCGTTTAGCAGGACGTCCTGGTTTTCTTTTTCCTAATGGCTTGTACTTTAAGGCTTGTTTTGATAATCTTTCTGTTTTCATTCTTTGAACGTGTTCCATCCATTTTATTTTATAACTAGTATTTTATAACAATAAGAAATTTCAATTTTATATTTAGTCTTCTCTGCTTGAAAAAAAAAAAAAAAAATATATATATATATATATATACGAGGGTGGTCTAAAAGGTTCTCACCCTAACAATGAAAAAATGAATTTATAATTTCAAAATTATTTTTATTTTTCAACATAATCTCCCTAAAAACTAATTACATTTATTCTAGCGATGCTCCAGTGCCATTATCCTGTTCCTGTAGCAGTTCTGGCAAGATCTACAAAATATCCCTCTACAGCTGCAATCACCTCTTGATTTGAAAAAACTGCTGACCATGAGAAGAGTTTTAGTTTTGGGACGAGATAGAAGTCAGAGGGAACCAAATCTAGGGAATAGGGTGGATGTTCCAACAATTCACAGTCATCATCATCATCATGAACCATGGGCTCACTGCTGTTGGTGTCTGATGCCTCTTTCACTATCTTCTTCCACCTTTCTTTGTCCAATGCACAGTGTCACACTTTCTGTACATCCATTCAACACCAGTCCTTTATGTTGTCTATCCATTCTCTGTATGGTCTACCTCCTCTTGTTTGTCTATCCATTCTGTATGGTCTACCTCTTCAAATTGCCCCCCTGTGGGGCATATGCCCCACAGGGGGGGCAATTTGATTATTTTGGGGGACAATTAGAAAATGATGTTGCATTCGTCACCTCATCACTGATATACTCAAAACATTCACCACTGTTAGTGAGGGGAACATCAAAATCTTTGAGATGTTCAGGTGGGGCAGGATCCAAAAACGTTGGGAAATACTGCTCAAAAAACGTTTAGAAATACTGTATTATGGATGGTATAAACTTTACACCATCGGATCCACAGAGTACACTGCTAAAGATGCCTGTTTCTAGTACTCTTAGTTTTTTTTTTTGCAGAACAATCACTTTACTTTTCCAGATGTCTTCCATGGCCTTCAGATATGTTCCTCCCTTTGCAATTCTCGTCATTATTTCTTTTTTACAGTCCAATTCATAATGCAGATCCCTTAATTTTCCCATTGCTGAAACACCTTTGTGGGCAAGCGTATTGTCCTGATGAAAAATTATTTTTTTCTGCTGAAAGCCAGGTCTTTTCTTATGGATTTTTTATCTAGTCTGTTTAAAAGATCGAAATAATATTCCCCGGTTATTGTTTTACCCTTTTCAAGATAATTAATAAACAAAATGCTTTTAGGCATCCCAAAACACCAATGGTATGATCTTTCCTGCTGATGGAACTGGCTTTGTCTTCTTTGGCGCTGAACAACCGGCTTCTGTCCGCTGTTTTGACTGCTGTTTGGATCCTGGTGTGTAATGGTGAATTCAAGTCTCATCCATAGTAATAAATCGATGCACAAAATCAGTTTTATTCTTGTTAAAACGCTCCAAGCACTGTTCAGAGATTTTCATGTGAGTGAGGTTTTCATCTGCTGTGAGCAAACGTGGCACCGATCTTGTTCAAAGCTTTTTCATTTGCAAGTCTTCATGCAAAATATATCCCACACGTTCTTTTGAAATGCCTATAGTCTCAGCAATTTCACGCACTGTGATGCACCGGTCATCCAATACCATATAGTGCACGTGATCAATGATTTCTGGAGTTGTTACACTTTTTGAATGTCCTTCACGTAGATCATCTTCAAGGCTGTTACGGCCACATTTAAACTGAGAAGCCCATTTCTTAAATGTCGAAAACAAAGGAGAAGAATGCCCATAAACTTTTATGAACTTCAAATGAATTTCTTTTGGCATTAAACCTTCTTTTACAAAGAATTTTTTAACCACATAATACTCAATTTTATCCATTTCAAGGGATACAGACAACACTTTTGCTTCAAACAGCTGTATAAAACAAACTACTTGATAGAATGACTTGCAATTTCACAATAATGCTTATGACAGATTTACCAACTTAGAAAAATAAAATTGTGGCAATAGTGTTGCCATCTATGGTCGAGGACGAGAACTTTTCAGACCACCCTCGTATGTGTGTGTGCGTGTATGTGTATATATTGTTGAAATTAGGATTGACTCGGGATGTATACATTTATAAGATGAAAATTTAACTGACTAGAACCCGAGAAAGTATAACAAAAAAAAAAAATTCAATAAATCACGACTAGTTTCATTGGAATTCCGACTTCTTCAGGTGAGTAAGAAATAACATAAGACTTATAAAAATAACAAGGTAAAAAACATGGACTTTCCAGCTTAATTAAAAAGATGCAGAATAGTAACAGTTATATTTGAATAGGTGACCGTGTACTACTGTTGGCATGAGTTGAATGTGTACGACAGCTAATTTTTGAGTGCCAGTACTGGATTACTGCGCTATGGGAATCAGGCAAATTGTTAGCTTAAATTGTTGTTCAAGTGTGAAGAGTCCAGAACTATTTAGTTTGATTCTATAATACGTCTTTCAAATTCATCCTTGCATATATATAAATTGGTTGTGTGGTCCCAATCAACTTGGTGTGGCTGTTCTTCGAGGTTAGAGTTGGCGGAGAAGAGCACATGACTGGAAAGGACACTCGCTTGTGTTCTACTGTAGGAGATGTCACATCTATGTTCCTCAAAATGAAGTGAAACAGATTTATCTGTCTGGCCAAAATAAGGTTGACCACAGTTGCACATAACTTTATAAATACCAGGAAAATGCAGTTGGTTGAGTTTTGGTTTTGGTCAACTCAGAAAAGAACGAAGTTTGGCAGAGTAGTATAGTCGGTCATTATGTTGAATTTCTTCATAATCCTAGATAGTTCTGGGGTAAGAGAGCTGATAAATGGCAACTGTATATGAGTGATAGGGTTGGATTCATCTTCTTGTCGAGGTTGTTGGCATGGTCTCAAACGTTTAGTGATGTTATGAGATGACTCTGACAGAATGGTGAGTTTTGACATCATATTTCTTTTTACGAATGTGAAGAAGTCGAAATACTGATGAAACTAGTCGTGATTTATTAAAGTTTTTTTTTTTTTTGTTATACTTTCTCGGGTTCTAGTCAGTTAAATTTTACTCTTATAAATATATATATATATATATATATATATATATAGATGCATGCTCCCAATGTAATCAATTATCCCTCTTGTGAAATGTTAAAAAATAAACTGTAATCAGAAATATAATGTCATTAACAACCGACTAGGTAGCATATTCTCTCCCACCAATTAATTGTGGATTCGAAACTGGCAATTGACATGAATTTTTTCATCTGATGCAAGACCACAGCACTGTTTACTGGAAGCCTGAAGTGACTTGAGTTTTTTCTATGTTTGGTCATGGAATTTGAGCAGGATTTCTGAACTAGGCTAAAATGAATTAAAATTACAACGAAAAGTAAATAAAAATAACCAACATGCTAAAAGAATATTCCCTATCCAGCTCATTGTTGTACAGCTATAGTCATGTCGGTATCAAAAAATTGGCGGAATAACCATGCAACATAGCTGTGTTTTGTTTTTCTTCCCAAAAGGTGATTCACCACATTAATGGTACAATGCAACCACTTCATATAATTTATAAGTTTTTGATAATAAGAAAAGTGATTATTCTATGTTATTTTCGACCATCTAAATGTAAGAAAATTGACATAAACTGGGTTTTACTAGCCGAAGGATTTTAATTGATATGAAGTAAGAAATACCAGCAAGTTTCGCCAACTTGGCTGTTTGGCTTCTTCAGGGTGAATAAAAGAGATACAAAACAACTTAAACTGCTTATGAAAAAATTAACCGAATACAATTTTTTTTTTTTTTAGAAATACAGAAGCATGCGTTCATCAAACACGTGGAGTGTGCATGATGTCAAACTGTTGTTATGCAGGAACGTTCTGTAATTAGCAGCAAAATTTAACTCTGGCATGCTTAATGATCTTATGAGGGTCTTCCAAATATCAGCTAGAATTAATCCTTGGTTTCTATTGAGGTTGTGTTTAGAACAGATGACTGTTATGGCTTCTTTTATGTATCGGGAGCAGAAATCTTCCTCTAAATAGGGCATGGAGCTTTTGTCCCCATCCACTAACGTCTCAACTATATGGCTCTTCCAAAGTGCATAAAAATGGAAGCTGCACATGGATGGAATTAATTCTCCTAGATACTTATTACTGAAACAAGTCTCCTTAAGGCACAGATCTGTAATTCAGATACCTACATAAAAAAGTCGCAACATTTCGTTGATAAATTGAAGAACATCTCGATCTCTGAAGCAGACATTCTTGCAAGCCTGGATGTACTATCCTTATTTCCCTGAAGATATTACTTGTCTTTTCCAACATTGCCTAAAATCTAATTTTTTCTTATGGAATGAAATGATTTACGGACAATTAACAGGCCTTGCAATGGGCAGCCCTCTTGCCCTCCCTTGTGCAGATCTGTTTATGGAGAAACTGGAAAATGACATTTTATCTCAATTAGACCCTAAACCAGGCATGTTAAACTCGTTTACCTAGAAGGGCAAAATTAAGAATTATACATCAAGCCGCGGACACCAACAAAAAATATCTCGAAATAAAGAGGAAACAGATTTTTTAATATTAACATTAAAGTATATAAGTACAAAATACAACATTTTACAAAAATACATATAAAATATAAAGTTTACATATTTAAATAAAATTATAGATATCATTTTTTTGAAGAAACTTGACGTTTTTTCATTAATGAAATCTTCCCAAAATTTGGTTGAATTTGTTGAGCTGTAGTTATTTTCAATATTGCTTGCACATGCTGGTCTGTTAATCTTGATCTTTCAGCAGTTTTATTATTTTTGAAGTTGAAAATAGTTTTGCATATGTGCTGCTGAACATTACTTAACTGGGGTATCGATCGATAACATAACACATTGGGGTATCAATTGACTGATAAATAATTATAGAACTTTGGAATTCCAACATCCATATATTTTTGTTTCAATACAAAATCACACTGAATTCCGATTAATTCCAACTGTAAATTTTCATCAACAGTTTCAACATCAATCGATAGAGAAGTAAATAAGTGAAACTGATTTTCATATTTCTTAAAATCTAAAAATCTTCTTTCAAATTCATTTTCTAATAACTTAATTTGATTCGCATATTCTGAAAATTTCAATTTTGGTGATTTTTGTAATAATGATTGACATCATTCAAAATAGGATAAATTTTCTTTTTGAATTTGTTTTTGCCAAAGTAATAATTTCTGTTTGAAAATGCTAATATTGTCAAATAACATGGTAACTACTTGATGTTTGCCTTGTAGCTTAAGATTAAGCTGACTAAAGTGACTTGTAATGTCAACTAAAAAAGCCAGGTCCTTTATCCATTGATCATTTTTTAATATTTCACATTCATAATTTTTGATTAAAAAAAAAAATGCTAATTTCGTCCAGCAATTCAAATAATCGCTTTAAAACTTGGACTGGAAAGACATCTAATTCCTGTATAAGAAGGTAGATCACTATATTCACTTTCTATATCTTCTAGAAAATTACTAAATTGGCAATGATTAAGCCCACGTGCACGAATATAACTTACAATTTTACTGACATTTTTTTTGGACTTGTCCAATATTTAAAGCTTTGGAGCATAGTGATTGCTGATGAATAATGCAATTAAAAATGATGAAAATTATCATTATAGTACGCTCACAGATTTGAGACCCTTCGGGACTTCTGAGCATGTCATAAAAAGGAGAATCTATTCCGATAATAGGGTAATCAATCTGTCTTCTGGAATAAGTTTGTTTATTATTACAAGTTGAAAATTTAGATTTCTTTTACGAACATTGTAGTTTTTAAACTACAATGTACAGCGACAGACGAGAAAAGTACATGATTTCACATGTTGGCAACAACCAATTCGTACATCCTTCATTTCTTTCTCTCCTTCAGCATGAATCAACTATTCTTAGCAGAAAGCCAAGCGAAGCTCTACAAAGTGTGGGCATACTATATCTTGTTCTTTTCATTTTTCTTTTAAATTTGTAACAACTCCTTTAACAACATCAGTCATGGCAGGAGCACCATCAGTCAAGCCAAACTAGATTTTTAACGGTAAATTGCACTCATTCAAAACTTCTATAAGAGCATCAAAAATATTAATTCCAGTGGTCATATCTTATATTAATATCATGCATATTAATAATTTCTAGAATTTCTTCACTTACTTTTAAGTTCATATCGCATCCATGAATAAAAACAGCCAGCTGAGTGATATCCCATACATCTGTACTTTCGTCAGTTGCAAGGGAATAGGTTTGAAATTGATTTTAGTTGATTCCTTAAGTTCCCGGCTATATCATCAATTTTGATAGCAATGGTATTTCGAGATAAGCTTATATTTTTAAATTTCTTTAATTGATCAGGACACAACACTTCAACTGCTTTAATAATACATTCAAGAACAAATTCCCTTTCAGTGAATATATTATTAAAGCAGTTGAAGTGTTGTGTCCTGATCAATTAAAGAAATTTAAAAATATAAGCTTATCTCGAAATACCATTGCTAGCAGAATTGATGATATAGCCAGGAACAAATAACTGGTTTTTACTGTAGCTCTATTTTATTCAATAGGTTTGGTAAATACACTTTGTTGATTTTGAAGTGTTAACTTTAATTCTGACAATTTATGTCCACGAAATTTCGCAACATATTTGTCATAGTTTTCTTTATTATTTGTAACGTAATGCCTTTTAATATTATATTCTTTGCAAACTGCAATAGAGACATAATTTTTTTTTTTTCCTTGAATGCAAAAATATTGTAACTCCCATTTTTCTTGAAACTATGCTGTTTTTCTTCTATTAATAGTTTTTTTTATTAGTATTATAAAAATAGTATTATTTTTATAAATTCTTTATTATAAAGAAAACACTACACTTTCTTATGACTTGAAAATTGCTAACGGCTAGCCTCCAATTGTGGTGGTCAGCAGATGTAGCCACATACATAGACTTGCTCTTTAAATTCAATATTTATGCAGCGGTGTAACAAGATTTTTTGAAATGACAAATAGAACATTATTTCCTTTACAAATTGCAGAGTAGTTTGCCATATAAAATAATCTTAAGTGGAAATGTTAATTTTTTAAAATATGTTTATTTAATTCGGTGTTGTCAAAAGTTAATTATTATTCATGACACCTTCAAGGAGTCCGAAGTCTCATCGCGGGAGGACACCTACTATTTATACAACTGTCTCAATCACTAGACTGAACCTCTACTACTAATCATCTCCACCAATGGTATTTACTGCCCACCTCCACAACTAGTATTTTTTGGTCTGTAAATTGCGTGTGTTGTGAAGAGCCGATTTGTCTATATGCGGGATGAAAAAACCTGAGTTTCTGGGAGAAAAAACCCTGCTACCTCCGTATGAGATCGGCTAACTCACCTTTGATTGAAAATCGTCCACATAAAGATTCCTTCCGTCACGACGGGAATCAACCTTAGGCCTATTCCAATCGAAGGAGGCAATGTACCATCGTTCTTCCAATTGCGCTATGGTGGCACCATGGTATTATATTCTTAAATAACCATATTGGTTACAAAGTTTGGTGGGCCGCATGTTACTTGTCAGCAGGCCTCATGCAGCCTGCGGCCTGCATGTTTGACATGACTGCCCTAAACCCACAGTGTGGTGGAGGTACGTGGATGACATTTTTATTGTATGGAAAAAAACAGAAAAAGATCATTTTGATTTTCTTACCAAGATCAACTCCTTCCATCACAAAATAAAGTTTACCTTGGAACTTGAGAAAGACAAACAATTACCATTCCTGGATCCTTTAATTAAGAAACAAATAGATGGACATAACTGCCTTGCAGTCTATTGCAAACCAACCAACACAGGTCGATACTTGCACTTCACATCTTTGCACAACATTTCTCAAAAACTAATCATCGTACACATGCTAAAAAATAGGGCCTCTCGCATCACTACAGATGATAAAGATCTCAAAGAAAAAATTGATCCATAAGATACTTTTCTGCGACCTGCCACAACAACAACAATCTGAGGAAATACGTTACAAATCCACCATCACCATTCCTTATGCTGGGACAATTTCTAAAAAGATTGCTACACTCCTCAAGCTACATGAAATATTAATGACTTTTAAACCTTTAAAGACTATCCACCATTTTTTAAGATCTCCGAAAGACAGTCATGCCTTCTTCAAATATGCTGGCGTCTATAACATCCCCTGTTCATGTGGATTAAATTACATTGGTCAGACCTCAAGAAGTTTGGAAATCATAAAAAAAAGAACATGTAGATGTAAACAATAACAGAGAATACAATTCTTGGTTAGCCCTTCATTTCTCAAAGACAAACCATACCATCGAATGGGACAAAAGCTCCATGCCCTATTTAGAGGAAGATTTCCGCTCCCGATACATAAAAGAAGCTTTAACAGTCAACATGTTCTAAACACAACCTCAATAGAAACCAAGGATTAATTCTAGCTGATATTTGGAAGACCCTCATAAGATCATTAAGCATGCCAGAGTTAAATTTCACTGCTAATTACAGAACATTCCTGCATAACAACAGTTTGACATCATACTGCTCCATGCGTTTGATGTACGCGTTCTTCTGTATTTGCAAAAAATACAATTGTATTTGGTTCATTCCTTCATGAATAGTTTAAGTTGTTTTGTATCTCTTTTATTTGCCCTGAAGAAGCCAAACAGCGAAGTTGGTGAAACTTGTTGGTATTTCTTACTTAGTATCAATTAAAATCCTTCGGCCAATAAAACCCAGTTTATGTGAATTTTCTTAAGAAAAGTGATTATTATGAATCAGAAATGCTGTGGGGTTGTCACCTCACAGCATTTCTGTTGTGTAAATGCCACCTACAAAAGAAATATTAGTATTTTTGTTTAGAATTATTCAAAAGTGTGGAAGTGGAAATTCCTGATTTAAACTAGTTATTGATTACGGCTCTTTAGTGTGTGACTTCTGAGAATTGTATCATCTTAAAGATTATTTTTAGGGGATAAAAGAACACTGTAAACAATATTATACATGAAAAGATAACATGAAATCTATCAGTGAAAATTAAAATTATTGGAACTGTTTGTTATCCACTAAAACAATAAAACAAGTGTTCTGCACCTAGAAGGCATGATTGTCGCAATGGTTCTCTGTTTTTATTTTATTACTTCAAAATTGTACTATTAGCCACTTTGAAGGAGCAATTATTATTCTGATTGTTATTAAAACAACTTAAAAAATTTCTCATCAAGAGGAACTGGAATCAGTACAGTCAGGCATCTCTCTATCAATATTTGTAGTCCTGAAAAGGACTGTTTTGATGATCATGAAAAGGAACACTGATTTCATACTGTTCAAAATTGAGCAATATGGGAAAAAAAAAACATTTTAGATCAACCTGAACGCACAGGCACAAAGTTTTCAAAATATAAAATTTTGGGCAAGTCCTCTTAAATAATCAAGAGTTTCATGATTTTCATAATCACTAGTATCTATCTCGATAGTGTTTCTTACCAGGAGGAGGTTGGATGCCACCTATATATTACTCTATTTTCCCCTCATTGAAATGTTGCTCATCCTTCAAAGATTTTAGAAACTTCGATATTGTCAGATGAGAAGAACCAATTAGTTCGCTGAACACATGATGCCACCCTTCGCATGATTTGTTTGTTTTTGGTACCCCTTCCAGAGCAGCATCATAACAATTCCATAAGGCATGGATAAAGCGAGATGGATGATGAAGTGACTGATGATCAGGTTTGCCGATCCAAATGTCTTCTTCATAGTGCAGAACAGACTGAACTTCAGCAGGATGGTCATTAATTTCACATAACTCTTCAAAAGCACATACAACATTTGTAGAGGGCACAAAAGCAATTGCTGATATCATGTGCATTTTTATTGCAAATTCGGAATCAGTTTCGTATCGTTGTTGAAGGCTATTTGCTTAAATGTTGCAAAATATACACTGGGAAAAGTGAAAAAAGCAAACCTTTTTTGCTGACTATCTGGAAATGCTTCATGGAACACATTTATTGAAGCCACTTCAAAATCTGTTGCAATTAAATTTGGCAACAAATTTGGTTAACTTGTTCAAAACTCTATGGTATGTATTTTCATTTCTTCGAGGCATCAATGCAAAAAAAGCAGGTATCATGTTATCTTTTAAAATGCCATGAATTGTGTAAAAGATTTCGTTTGTAAAAGGAACTCTTCATTTCCATAGATGATTTAATATAGAGGCAGAATAATTAAATTACTTAATGAATTTGGATTTGGTGGTATCTGTCCTGCTTGATTTTGGGTTCTTCGAATAGACTTCTTTACAAAGGCAATGCTTGGCATTTGGCCGATGACTGAAGGGAATATTTTTGTGTATGCTTCTGTGATAATTCGATGAGTCCCATCGTTAGTTGTACGGGCTTGATCTTTAAACTCACTAAGTAACTTCACTACTTCATCCAGTGCCATGTTACCCACATGATTAATTTGTTTGATAATGTTGTTGCCAGCTGTATGAATACATGCACGGTAAAGCATTTTTTGAAACTGATCACTTTTCTAAAAAATCTTTTCTTCATTTTCTGTCTTTTATAAATAAATGACCATTATCACTCAATTTACACTTCATCTTCTCGTTTAAAATAAATTCCAGAGGCATATTGTAATAATTGTAATTAATTTATAAATTCGTTCTTAAACTTCAAACTTTTAAACACTTAACAAAAGAAAAAAATGCCAGGGATCAGATTTCTGAGAACACATGACGTTAAACTGTTTAACTTGAAATTTCCAGTGCAGAACTTCACTTTCAAATATCTAAACAGGAATATATTCAGTAGCAGCGCTCCAACATCATAGTGAAACAGCAGCTTTTACTTTGTGAACAGATGTAATAATGTAGTGAACTATGGCATTTATTATATTGTTTACATTCTGTACTTGTTGTACCGCTGTGTTTTTAATTTCTCTTTACTTAATTATTCATGAATGGTCAACTGCTGCCATATATGTATTTCTACTATATCTCATTTCCACGCTCTATAGTCAAATTTATTTTTTTAAACCAACAAATTTATTTGCTTTTCTACTACGCCAGTTAGATTATACATATTGAGTGCGAAAGTACAAGATTTTTAATCAAAAACAGTACAGATATCATTCGTATTCCCCACTTATATTATTCTTACTTTAAATTAGTCGTGGCTTAAATATAAATCACATAAATTTCTAACTTATGCAGGTTTGAATTTTTTTTTTCAGAATACTGCATTGACAGAATCAGTCCAATGTGTTGTTTGCAAACCATTTAATTAAATGACAGAATGATTCACATATGTACACAATGTCATTGCAGTTCTCTTGCTAGTCTCAATCCTTTCTAATCTAACCTTAGTTCTAAGCTAATTCACAATCTAGCATAACATTAACTGAATATAAGGCATACCTTGTTTGAGCCTAATTCAACATTAATATACATTATCTCATAAACAGAGACACTTGACATACATTCCTGTTCAGTATTATAACTACCTACAATTGTTGTTTAGCACAGTCTTTCACATTAACCTTTTGTTTAACATGAAAGCTGTAAAAGCTGCTGTTTCACTATGATGTTGGGGAGCTGCTACTGTGAATATATTCCTGCTTAGATATTTGAAAGTGAAGGCTTCTTGTCTTTTTTTTCTGCTTGCTGACTCGTTCCTGTTTTCCCGTTAAATTTTTTCCTTGTCCAAGTTGTCGACTATGCCTTGCCCTATAGGACCCTACATGGAGGCAATTTGCAGCTCTTTCCTTTCAAGACGATTGACACAATAGTCCTCACGTGGCAGCGAACCCAGATAGAAGATTCAAAACCTACAACGCTTCTCTTTCAATTCTGACAGCAAACCTGGTGTGATGGTGGACTCAGGTAAGAGGTTTAGAAAATCCTAAGAGAAAATTCTCTAGATGACTTGCCTTATATGGGCCCAGACTTCTGATAGTGCATGTCTCAAAAATGGTAACGTATTGTTAGCATGTCACGTATTGACATGTTGACGTCATTCTTTGCACATCTTTGGAAATTTCCATCTATGACAATTCCTGGGGAGTGGTACATATTTTTATATCTACTACTGACGTGTACTATAGCTATATAACAATGGGCTAGCCAGGGAATGTTCTAGCATTTTGGTTATTTTATTTACTTTTCGTTGTAATTTAATTCATTTTAACCTAGTTCAGAAATCTTGCTCAAATACCTTGACCAAACATGGAAACCACTCAAGCCACTTCAGGCCTCCAATAATCAGTGCTGTGGTCTCGCATCGGATGACAAAATTCATCTCTCACTCACCTAAAAACAGTTACAAACATCCATGCCCACTGCGAGTTTTGAATCCACAGTTAATTGGTGGGAGAGGGTACGCTATCCAGTCGGTTGTTAAGACATGATATTTCCGATTACAGTTTATTTTTGAACGTTTCACAAGAGAAGTGATGAATTACGTATTTCACTTTGGGAGCATGCATCTACACCTATATCTATCTATATATTTTTTTATTCAGTAAAGAAGACTAAATACGCAATTTAAAATTTCTTACTGCTATAAAATTATTATTATTATTACACCTCTGGAGAGTCCAAAGACTGATCGAGGGAGGGCATCTTCTCCACAACTCTCTGTCTAAACAAACTACAAATAATCGCAACTACACCAACGCCATCTACCACCCACTATCACTGGTATTTCTACAAATAATCACAAACATCCATGCCCACAGTGCGATTCGAACCGGCAGCCTTTTGGCTGGAGAGTGGATACACTAACCATTCGGCCAACCAGGCCAGTATGTTGACATCATTCTTCATGCATCTTTGGAAATTTCGATCTATGAAAATTCCGGGGGAGTGGAGGAAAAGATAATGACTAGTATCAAAGCCACAAATGGCAATTTAGTTTATGCTGATTTACATAATGACGATAAAATTTAAGTAATTTTATTATCTTTTTCTTTAATATAATTACTCAAAAGTGCATATATGATCTTCAACTAGCTCTGTAAATGACAAGGCGTGCAACCTATCTTTCGTATGCAAGAATAGTCAGTCATTTTCAAAATACACGTGTATTCAATAACTGAAATACCTCATTTTCTGAATTAGTTCAGATAATATATACTAAAAATTGACAGCCCATATTTCTAATCACTGCAGAGTGAAGGCCTCTCCCATTGCGAGAGATTTTGGGTCTACTACTCCCATGGTGACCCAGTCCATATTGGGAGAGGTGGGGACAATCACAAATATCCATGCCTATGCAGGATTCGAACCCACAGCCTCTTGGTGGGGGGAATGGATAAACTAACCACTAAGGCAACCAGGCCGGCAAATACACACACACACTCACACACACACACACAAGGGTGGTCTGAAAATTTCTCAGTCTCGATCATAGATGACAACACTATCAGCAAGATTTTTCTTTTTTATGTTGGTACATCTGTCCTAAGCATCTATGTGAAATTGCAAGTTAATTCTATCAAGTAGTTTGTTTTATACAGATGTCTGAAGCAAAAGTGTTTTTTAAATGCTTGCCTCCAGAATCTAAAGTGAAACATTGAACGGTTTTTATGCGCAGAAATGAATTTTCGTACAAAACATTTGTTCCTACGTAACCAGTCATATGGTATTGTAAAAACTCGATTGTAGCTTAAATATTACAAAGCACATTACATTCGATTGTTTACTTAGGTTAAGTCCCATGTGAATATTGTAAAAATAAACTTTGTTTGTCTCTGTATAGTTTGTTTTAGATGTTATTGTAAATAACACTTTGGAAGTTAACTGTATATACTGCTTTAATAAGTATATGCTAGAGTGTTAAAAACAAAGGCAATGTTTATATCGCCGAAGCTGAATGTAATAGATCTACATGGCAGCATTAGAAAGATTGTTATTAAAATTTGTTTGTATGAGAAAGGCTTGCAGGCTCTAAGTGTAAAGCTGCTAAGTCAGTCGGAAAGGTTCAAACAACTTTCCGATGGCCAGCAACGTACAATTAAAAGAAAGCAGAGGAGAACAAAAGGCGTGCCGAACTTCAAACTTAAGATGAAAGAATCATACTGATTCTTTGGGGTTTGCCAAACTTCATGCAAGGTCTCAGAGGAGGTATAATAAAAAGGGACTAAAGCAAACAGAAGGGGCTGCACGGATCCAGAGATTGCTGCAGAAGTAGAGGGGCCCCGGTTCCAGAGACGTCCACAGAGAGACAGGAGAGGCTGCCCAGTTCCAGACACTGTCAAAGAGGAGGCAGTTTGGTTCCAGACATTGCTAAAGCTGCCCAGATGTTGTCGAAGAGAGACAGAGCTGTTCGGTTCCAGACATCATCATCAGAGAGCATCCCAGATCCAGACGTTGGTTGAGAGAGGAGTTTTCCGCTTCCAGAAAGGAGCTTCTCGGTTCGAGACGTCACTGGAGAGAAACGACTTCTAGGCCACAGACACGGCTTTCAAATTGCCGAAAGGAGAAGTCCCAAACGCTATAGAAGAGAAATGTTTCCAGTCCAAAGGGATCCTGATTGACAGTTCACAACAGTTTCATTTGTCTTGGAGGTGGCAATTCAAGCTACTTGAGAGGGCAGTCGTCCAGACATTTTCAGCAAGCCCAAGTAGAGGAGAAAAGGCGAGGCAAATTTCCCGAAGTACCTTCACTCGTAAGTTTTTCTTTTCGCCGTAGGAGAATAACATTTTTCCAGAACTGTACGAGTCCCGCTACATTCCCAATTGATATAGCCGAAACCAAAATTCCAGATGAAGATCTGAGATGAAAGAATTGCCATAGAACTTTTAGCGAAAGACTTTTGACTAATTGTGAGATACAGAGCCTTTGTAAGTTCAAAACTTTTATATAATTCCTCTTATAGTTGTATCAGAAAGACTTTTAAGATATATGTTTAATGTTTAATAAGGTTAAGAAGTGTCCTTAAGAGAATCAATTGCCATGTTAGAAGTTGATATCAAATTTGTAAAGATAACATAACAGAGAGATTTAGGTAACCTCTTTGCGAGTAAGCTTGGAGTTTAATAAGTAAAATTTGTAAACTGAGAGTATATAACGTTTTGTGTTAAAGAAAGTATTTTAAAGTTGAAGAAAAAAGGTTCTAAATTTTGCTAGAGTTTTTATAGAAGGATAGAGAAAGCAAATTCCCTAATGTTTAAATTTGTGTACATTTCATAGTAATGTAAATAAATGTTATTTGACTTTCTTGTAAACATGGCACATAATAATATAAACAAGAGAGATTCTAAGAGAGAGATAGCGCGCACAGCTACATTAGAATAACGGAGAATAACGTATAAAGTAAAGAAACGACATCACAAGTAATTAATAGAAATTACAAGTATACAAAGTTAAAATTACAATAATAAAATTTTACAGTGTCGCAGTAATGACAGGATAGCAACAGTAGATTTATAACAGTACGCATCTCAATAGGCTACTGACAGTAGTGCAGTGCGGACTATTGTTTCATCTCTGTGTCGTGTTGTGTAATAATTTCTTGAGAGTATAAAATAGAAATGGAATCAAAAATTAAAAAAAAAAGTTATCTGGTGCACAAAATCATAAGCATTATGCTGCGAAAGAAGCAGATATTAAGAAACAAACTGGGGCTCTTAATAAATTTGTTAAAATATTAAAATATTCTGATGCAGATTGTAACCAACTCGATACATCAGAAATCAGAGTTGATGAACGTGCACATCATCCAGTTTGAATGAAAGCACTATTACAACTGTTGAACAAGATAACAAGATGCAGGATTTAAGTGAAAAACAGTTAGGAGAAGATTTAGTTGGAGTTGACCACGAAACTAACACATTGTTAGTCTCTGTAAATTTAGAATATCCAGGTGAACGGGGAAATATTGATGAAAAATTACAAGTTGTTTTAATTGAAATGGGGCCTGTTCAAAATAAAAATATAATATATCCCAGAGATACATATGGTCGTAAATTTGGCGACACGTATTATAATAGAAAAATGGAAAATGGGAGCTCGTGCCAAGAACATGGCTCATTTATTCCGAAACTTTAAATTCTGTTTTTTGCTTTTGTTCCAAACTTTTCGCACCTGCTGAATCAAGTAGTCTTGTAGAAGGTTATAGCGATTGGAGAAATGTAAGTACAACTTTGCATAGACATGAAACTAGTTTAGCTCACATGAAAAATTTCTTAAAATGGAAGGAACTTGATAAAAATTTAAAAAACAAAACTACTATTGATTGCCAGACTCAAAGCATGTATGAAATGGAAAAGAAACACCGGACCAGTGTTTTAGAACGCTTGATTGAAATTATAAAATTCCTTGGTAGCCAAAATTTAGCTTTTCGCGGATCATCTGATAAATTATATGAAAGGAATAACGGCAATTTTTTAAAAAGTCGAACAGTTTGTGAAGTTTGATCCCGTTATGGAAAATCATGTTGAAAGGGCCCTACAAGGAAACAACAGAGTACACTATTTGAGTAAAGACAGTCAAAATGAAATATTGGAAACTTGAAGTAATGCAATCATGGATAAAATTTTATTATTAATTCTAAAATCGAAATATTATTCCATAATTTTAGACTGCACACCTGATGCAAGTAAAACAGAACAAATGACCATTATTATTCGCTTTGCTTCCTGTGACAATGGAATGTCAAGATCAGGGTTAGGTTTTGCAGATATATCAGATTCCACAGGATGTGGTTTATGTGCAACAACAGTGGAACTGGAAAAATGGAATATTCCAATTGAAGACATGCGAGGTCAAGGGTATGACAATGGGGCAATATGAAAGGGAAAAAATATGGGCTCCAAAATTTGCTTTTGAACAAAAATCCTCTAGCTTTTTATGTGCCATCTGCTGCTCATACTCTAAAGTTAATAATTAACAATGCAGCCAAAGTGAATGCAGATACAATTAGTTTCTTTGCAATTATTCAAGAAATATAAAATTTCTTTTCATTCTCTTAGAAACGTTGGGCAATCCTTTTAAAGTTCGTAAAAAATTAACATTGAAACAGCAGAAACGTGATGGGAAAGTAAAATTAATGCAATCCATCCTCTACGATATCAGTTAGGAGAAATTTATGATGCACTTTTTGAAATTTTAAATAATGAAAATTTTAATAAAGAAACTCAGCATGAAGCACAAACATTATGTGCTAAAATGAAGGACTACAAATTTATCTGTTCTCTTATAATTTGGCATGATTTACTTAACAGAATAAAGCCTATGAGTAAAATGCTTCAAGACAAAAATATGAACATTACACTTGCTTTAGAATCTATCGAAAACTTAAAAATAATCTTACAAGAGTATCAATCAGATACAAATTTTAAAGAAGTTCTAAAAAAGGTAAAATAACTGAGTGAAGAGGTGGATGGAGAACAAGACTTTAAAACTGGTACGGAAGTTCAACGACGAAAGAAGGCACAATAATTTGACTACGAGCATCATGACGAAACGCCACAATTGCCAGAAGATAAATTTAGAGTGAATGTGTTTTATACACTTATAGATGTTGCAATGTGTTCGTTAATGGAACGTTTTGAACAACTAAAAACATATTATGATAATTTCAATTTATTGTATAGATTACTACAAATTAATAACGAAGATTTATGAAAAAATTGTGACGATTTAGATATTCTCTTGATGGATGGCGACAATAAAGATGTACATGCAATAGAACTATATCACGAGTTATGTGCTTTCCGGGATATTTTTTGGATGGATAATTTAAATATTCAAAACCCTTTCGATATTCTTAATTTTATTGTGTCCAATAATTTATCTTTCCCTAACTTTTCAATTGCTTTAAGAATACTATTAACCTTACCTGTCAGTGTAGCGAGCGGTGAACGTTCCTTTTCCAAGTTGAAATTGATTAAAACCTACTTAAGAACAAGTATGTCACAAAAAAGGCTTCTTAGTTTGGCGTTAATAGCTATTGAAAATGACGTATGTGTGGAATTAGACGTTAAGACCATTATTTCTAATTTGGTTAATATGAAATCAAGAACACTAAAATTTTAATAAAAAAATTTCAAGTATATTTATGTAATTGAATTTATTTTCTGTTATTCTGTAAAGATTTTATTTTTTGAATACTTATATTAATATTAATAAAATGTTCTAATTATTATTTCTGAATTCTTTTCTTATTTTCTTATCTACCTTGAGTTTCTTTTATTTTCTTAAAAGATAGTTCCACTTATAAAAGTTATTAAAAAATTTTTACAACTTACTAAGAATTTAGTAAAATGCAAGAATTTTTTAAACTGTAGTTCAAATAAATTTTAACTTTAATTAAAATTCATTTTAATTTTGTTAGCGATTCGAGTCGGTGAGAAGGCTATAATCCCTGTATCATTATATTCAACAATTAAAGTGAAGTGGCTTTATCAAAATTTGCTTTAACTTTTGAGAATTTTTTGAATATTCAGATTTTTAATGATTATCCTGCCTAGTCAACACCCCCGGTTCGTTACATTCAGCGAAACAACATGTGGCTGTTCTGTCAAAATTTATTTAAGAAATTTCAAATAAATTTTTATTATCGTAAAAGAATCACACATGCCTGGATCGTTACAGGGGCGCTTAGATATACATTGCATGCAGGCGGCAAAGACCCTAGCGCTGGCTCTGAGTGCACGATATGGTATTGGATGACCGGTGAGTCAAAGTGTGTGAAATTGCTGAAACTATAGGCATTTCAAAAGAACATGTAGGATATATTTTGCATGGAGACTTGCAAATGAAAATGCTTTGCGCAAGATGGGTGCTGCACTTGCTCATAACAGATCAAAAACGCACTCGTATGAAATTCTCTGAACAGTGCTTGGAGCGCTTTAACAAGCATAAAACTGATTTTGCATGTCAATTTATTACTATGAATGAGACTTCCATTACACACCAGAATCCAAGCAGCAGCCAAAACAGTGGACAAAAGCTATTTGTTCAGCACCAAAGACGAAGTTGGTTCTATCAGAAGGAAAGTCATGGCATCTGTGTTTTGGGATGCTAAAGGTTTTTTTTTTATATTAATTATCTTGAAAAGGGTAAAACAATAACCGAGGAATATTATTCAGATCTTTTAACCAGACTAGATGAAAATATTCATGAGAAAAGACCGAGTTTAAAGAAGAAAAAAATCATCTTTTTTGGGGATTCCAAAATCCAAAAATTGCAATCATATATTTTGGGGATTCCAAAATCAACTGTGCACAACATTTTGACAGAGAGTTTGGACCTTCGTAAATTGAATTCGCGATCTGTTCCCCACAAGTCGACTGATGACCAAAAAATGTATCTAACTGAACACTGCAAGGACCTCATTAAAACCCTCCTAAGGACTCAAACTTCCTTGAAACGATCGTTACTGGTGACGAAACAGTCGAAAACAAAGTGCCAGAGTGCTGAGTGGAGACCACTAGAAGCGGGGCATCCAAAAAAAAAAATGTGCTTGGAGAAGTCAAAAGTTAAGACAATGCTGATTTGTTTCTACGATTCCAAGGGCATTATCCACAAAGAATTCGTTCCGCCTGGCCAAACAGTCAATGGTGAGTTTTATCTCAAAGTTTTGAAGCGATTGATAGCAAAAATTCGTCACGTACAGCATGAATATCGTGATACAGGCAGCTGGTCACTTTTGCACAATAATGCACCATCTCATAGTTCGAACATTGTGAGACAGTTTTTGAGCAAAAACCAAGTTTGTGTGTTGGATCTCGTTGTATTCACCTGATTTAGCACCCGGTGACTTCTTTCTCTTCCCCTGATTTCATGTACCAATGAAAGGAATGCGATACGACATCACTGAAAACGTTCAAGTGGCAGTAACCACGACCCTCAACAGTATCCCAAAAACCAATATAAAAATCTCATTTAACGAATTGATCATGCTAAACACTGTATCGAAGCTGAGGGAGAGTATATTGATAAATAAATTATTTGAATAATTATAATTGGCCTGTTTTATTTTATATCAAAAGTTCGGTTTCTTTTCAGACAGAGGGTGTATATATCACATCTGGATGGATGTCTAAGTGGGCAAAAATATAATGACCAATTTGCAGAAAAAATATTCTTAAATATGATGCCCTTTCTCCCTATACTTATTCCCGTTTTGTAAATATCAATATTCCATCAGCTGAACCTGTAGGATTTAAGTAATAAAAAATATTTACTTTTTAAGATGAAACAGGAATTAGGAAATTCATCAATCAATAAAATATTACTTTCATTGTATAAGAATAAAAAGATTATGAAACTCTAATTAAAATCTAAACAAATAATACATAAATACATAAAAAAACTACATTTTGTGAAATTTATCTTGCACTGCATTTACTTTTCATATATCGGTATGAATGCAATATCATTTCAATTTTCTAGCAAATAACTCTTTCAGCAAATTTTTTCCATGATAAATTTTCCTGCAATGAATTTTTGCAGCGATAAATTTTCCTCTCGGTGAATTGTCCATGAACTCTTTCATTTAGGAAAAAAGTATAATGGCTATTCCCATGATGCTTTTGCATTATGAGATGTTAAAGAAATCGATGCTAAGTCATATACGCAAGTAATCCAGTTGTGAAGATACTTCAAATGCAACATGAGTACAGGATTAAGCAAAAATATAATTTCTTGTCAAAATAATTTGCAGAGGTTGGATGTTAATAGTGAATGAGAAATTTTAAAGGGATGTTAGAAGAAAAGTTGTAGAAAATTGCATACACAGTGAGGAGGATAAATTGAATGGGAGTTAAATGGATGAGCTGCATCATTAAGCATGAGCTGAAAAAAAAAGTTTGTGTAGGAAATTTAAATAGACAGGTAACTAGCAAATACAACCAACAGTACTAAGAAGGCCAGAAGGACCAATACAAGAAGAAAGAATACAAAAGAAATTAGCTGTGCAATCCAAAAGTAAACCTAACAAATTCTTTCAATATGTGACAAGCAAAAGAGAAGGCCTGTGTAGCTCAATGGAAGTAGCCTTTGCATCCTCTGCACTAGGCCGTCCAAAGATAGACTTCAAGTTCAAGTCGTCTAGTTGCCAACTAGAGAAACTTTCCAACTAGTCCCCAAGTTAGTTAATCTCTGGCATGGTCAAGTGAGTTTTTGAGTCTTGAGCCAGCCACCTCTGATTGTCTAGTAGTGGAGATCGAAATACTCACTCAGTCTCCAAAAGTTAAGATAGGGCTAAAAACAGCCTTGCCTACTCCCCATAAGAGAATAAAAGGGGTTAGCTGATTAGCTGTAAAAGAGAAGAATAATATGGTAGAATAATTCTAATGAATGCTTATGGTATGGAGGTAAATGAAAGAGATGAGATATCTGAATTGTTCATTGATCATTTTGCAAAAGTGAGGGGTATTGCAATAGCAGATGTGACAAAGGCTGATGAGGAAATACAGGTAAGTGAACTAGAGGTGAACAGGATTACAGAACCTTGATGTGCATACAGCTATGGGATTGGATGGTATATATCAGTTAGCAATATTATGAGAATGTGTTAGGGATATAGTGGTTCCTTTGACCAGATTTTTTAAGTTACAGCTCTGGATGTGTTCGAAGGCAGTGGAAAGGGAGGAAAATAGTTCCATTGCATAAAGGAGGCTCCAAAACAGGTAGAAAATTATCAAATGATCAGCATCTCAGGAATTGTGGTCAAGATACTGGAGAAGTTGGTTAAGGGTAAAAATCAGGGTTTTTGTCAATAGAAATGGAATACTGGGGGGGGGGGGGGGGAGCATGGTTTTGTGAAGGTAGGTTTAGCCTCAGTAATTTACTTACTCTTTATAATAAAGACAGATGAATTAGATAAGGTTAATAGCTACAGAATGATACAGTTGGGACTTTGCAAAGACATCTCACAGGATACTGCACAGAACTCAGATAAATCAGTGCAAAAAAATAAAAAAGTAACGAAATGAAAGTAGCGATGTGGATAAGAGGGTGGATGATGGTTATACATCAGAAAATATTTTATTGAAATACAGTCTGGGACACCTCTGATCAGCAGTGTACCACTTGACATTATACTCGGGATACTTCTATTTCATTTGTATATTAATAATACATTAAATGCTTGCAAAAATTCATGCAAAGGAGAATGGTTATTGGTTTAATATGGCAAAGCGTACAGTTATAAAGAATAAAGAAGGAAAACTTGTGGAAAATTCTGATATTTAATTGCAAAATTTTCATATATGCTTCACACACCTCTTCGGTACATAAATGAAACAATTAACAATAACAGAAAACTCTAAAAAGTACCTATATGGCTGCAGTAGCTTAAAGTAAGATAACAAAAAATGGTCAACATTTTCTAACCGAAAGAGCAAAACATTTTTATAAAGATTAAGGAATGTCTTTATACATAAAGTAACTTATAAAATGCTGGTCCACTGTCCAAACTTAAATAGATCTGATGGTCTACATTTATCTCCTTTATGGCACATAGGATAGATAAGACAGATTGAAAAAGTGCCAACTTTTAATTCTCATCTCATCTTCATTTTCCTCTTCTAGCTTGCAGTGTTGAGGGTTTATTAATCATCGGACTTCAAACCGTTCACAGGATAAAGTGGTCAGCCCTATGCCCTGGTGTATCCTATGTCCATAGTGTTGAGTTCTCAAGGTCGGTTTGCCTGCTTTGCAGGATGAAAAACCCCAGAATAAACTGGAGAAAAAAATCCTACTGTCCACGGCCAAGACCGGCTAACTTGGCTATTGCTGAGGAAGATCCTTTCAGTTCCTGACGTCACCGACGGGAATCGAACCTAGGACACTCCTCCACCAGGCATATGGTTGCGAAGCACACAGCCACAAGGCTAACCGCATGGACCCAACTTTTAATTCTATATATATATTTACAATTTATGTTACAAAAATGTTGACTTTTTTTGTTATTATCTTACTTTAGTTGCTATTTTTTTTTTTTTTAATGTTGTGTCCATACACAAGAGGTTGATTATTCAACCTATAGTACATTAATGCCGTGATTGGGAAAGGAGGAACTTGTTTACATTTGATTTAAATGACTGTAAATTGTATTCCTTGGGAAGACAGGGGGGGGGGGGACTGTTCCACAGTGTAGCAGTTGTGGGGATGAAGGAGAAGGAAAAAAAACTTGTTCTGTTTATTTCTAGGTGTACTGTGAAGGGATGTTGAGCAGCAGCTGTACGTGTGTTCTAACGAGCTTAGTACTGGGTGGAGGAATTATTGATGTTATTTCAGATGAGCATTTCCCATGGAAATATTTGTAGAATATACATACTGCAGAAACCAAACGTCTGTGTGCAAGTGAGAGGAGAGAGTTGGTAAGAGATGGGTCATTAATAAGTCTAATTGCTCTCCTCTGTATTGAGTCAAGCATTTTGAGAGAGCTTTTAGGGGTCCACCCCATATTAATATATTTTTTTTTCTTTAGTGTCAGATGTTCTTCTGTCTTAACAATAACAGATATTATTGTTAAGACATACTAGTATTTTGTTGTAGATCAACAACTTCTTATAAAACACAGACGTAATCATTTTTATTCAGGAATAGATAAATTTTTACTACATTTGTTATTTCTAAAGACTAGAATAGAAATGTCCCTACACCATTAAAAACTTTCCAACCTCAACAGATGCTATACTGGACAAGCGAGAACAATGAGTTGCTTTGTTTTTATCACTAAATACAGTAAACAGACATTTAACATCTGTGTACTATATTTAGGGACAATTAGTTTATAGTTCGCCCACCGTTTGTAGATCTCTGCTTGGCATCTTGCCAAGAATAGTCAATTCATGCTCAAGGGGAGAAAGAAATGAGGGACGTACAAATTGGTCGCCAACAAGCGAAATCACGTGCTTTATAGGTAAAATTTTCCAACTGTTATACAAGCAACATAGTTAACTACAATAATTCATAAAAGAGAAGTTAATTTTCTGACATGTAATAATAAACTCATCCCACAATACAGACTGATTACCCTATTATCGGAATGGATTCTCCTTTTTCTGACATGCGCAGAAGTGTCGAAGGATCTCTAATGGTGGGCGAACTATAATTACAGACAACTCAAACGATGCAGTTAATGGAAAAACACTCCTTTCCCACAGACTATGCTGCATGCATGCAAACAGAACAATTTATTGTAGCAGTAAACACTGCAGCTAACTGAACACATTTGTCTGAACATCTGCTTTCAAATTTTCAGTTCCAGAAAATATGTGTAATAGCTGTTGCGCATATTATGAGAGTGCCAATACACTAACTGGATATAGAAAGCACTAAATTTATGAAAACTTACACTAAATTTATCGATATCATCCAGAACTTAACATACTTAAGGAAGAAGTTCCTTGAAATATGGTCGAATCCGTTAAATGAGTGTCTAAAGGAGAATTGTACTCAAGAAGCACATTTAATTCTATATAATTTTCTCGATTTCAGACTCATCTGACCTCTCAAAGGAAGCTGCTGCTTAGCCAAATAGCATGCAGGATCAATTAATCTTTTTAAAAATTCTCTCTTTTTCTTGACCTGTTCATTAAGACGGGTAACATAAATTTTTCTGTGTTCATCAATGAGAGTGTCAATTCTTTGTTTTCCTAACATCTTAAGATTTAAAAATGACTGAACATGTGATTGTGAGGCTGTTAAATGATTAAGGTCGGAATATCCGTGCTTATTCCAAATGCCTTTCTCTCTGAAGAGTAATAAACAAGGCCAACAAAAAATCTTGACTGCACTTTGCATCCAGTTAACCATTCTACTGCATTGTATTGTGAAATAGAGAAGAGTCTCATGTACTCAGTTTTTGCATCTTTGCGCTTGCTCAGTAAATTTGGACACAATAATACAATCTGCAAAAGTTCTGGCAGAAAACAAGACATTCATTAGATCATTAACATTGTTTCCCATTGTAAATATGAGCAAAAAGTTACACATTTATGGAAAATTATATATTTAAAAACTTATCTATATTATATGTAGAAACTTGCCTACCACATCAGTTCACACTTCAAGCACACAAAACAGATGAAACTCAGAAAACAAAAACAGCAACTCATGACAAAGGCAATGTTCAGTTGGATTGGTTGACACAATAACCAATCAAGAGCCACTGATTTCTAGGTGCTATTGTTTGAGTGGTCAACCTACCTCACATTCTGAGTGGTTTAAAACCACCGGAACACCAAGCATTTGACCTGCTGCACCATCTGTATGCCTAATCAAAGGGCTCAATGGTGTATGTATTTTGAATGCACACCCGGACTATTAACGTAAATATGATGGAATGTTTATGTGTCGAAAAGTGTCCTCTTCATGAAGCATTAGGATAATTTCACATTAGAAATATCTATTAAATTTAAAAGAAATTATTAGAAAATCAACCAGAGAATTGGAAAAGGTGGAAAAATGTTTGACTATACTTAGACACGATAAGAAAAAGAATCAGAACAAGAACAGGCAGGCAAGTACTGAACTTGGGGTGATCAAAACATTAATAACAACAAGATAAGTCAGTTAAAATCTAAGAAGAAAAAGGTGATATGATATGGAGACTAAATTTTAAAATCTGTGCTTGCCAAGGGAGTCACCACTTCTAGTTTCCCAGGAGTGAAAATTAAAAATATGACAAATGTAATTGAAAACCAAAAAATAGAAAAGTAAAAGAGCTGATAGGTACTAATAATTTAAGTAGTGACAAATACAGTATGAGAGAAGATATGAAAGGTCTGTTGAAAGAAGCGAGAAAGAAATGTGAGAGAGTAAAAATTGGATGATTACTACCAAGATATAACAGTACTGAGCTAAGAAGGAGGGCGATGATAGCAAATGATTTCACGCACAGGCTATGTAGAAGAAATGGTTGTGAATTTTTAGATGTGTGGAGTGCGTTTGATGGTAGAAAAGACTGTATAAGAAGGATGACATGCACTTGAATTCATTTGGCATCAGAAGCCTGGAGAAATTACTTCTTGGTATGAGACCTAATGCAGAGAGTCATGGAAACTAGATCCTCAATGGAGGAATGGGAAAAATGTGTCTGAAAGTTCAGCTATAGTATGCAAACATGATAAAGATATGAATGTCTTCGCACATGGTTATGTATGTGGTGAAGGGGTGGAAAAATATACTTTGGATTTGGACCTTTTAAGTATGTCTTGGTAGGGAAAAGAGAAAATTCTAGAACAAGACCAAACAGAATGCATATCTAATTATAAGAATAGGCTAGGTGGTAATATGTTATGTCTATACACAAATGCCACGAGAATCAGAAATAAAGGGGTTGAGTTTGATGCTTTATTGAATACAATGTGGCCTAAGATTGTTGGCATTAGTGAAACCTGGCTATCAGAATCAGATATGGTAAGTGGGATCAAGTGTAATAGGTATACTATTTTTAGGAATGACAGAAGATGGCTGTTGCATAAACTGGAGAATATGGGATCAGAATATAAACTCTTGACTAGGATCAGGGGATGGTTGACATACAGATATCAAATAGTGGTATACAGTGGGTGTGAATCTGCCAGATTTAAGGTAACCAATGGTGTACCTCATGGTTCAGTCCTTGGGCCATTATTGTTCAATCTATACATTAACGACATCAGGTAGGGTCTAACATCAGATGTTCAACTGTTTGCCAACAATACAAAGTTAGGTAGGGTAATCAGGGATGCTAATGATATTCAACACTTACAAAATGATTTGAATAGATCGGAAATTTGGGCAAACAAAAATGGCTATCAGTTTAATGTTGTTAAGATGAAGTTATGCACTTAGGCATGATTTGAGTTTCAGCAGCATATTATATTAGCGTAACAGTGTCTGTGCTTCCTGTGATGAGTCTTTTGACTCCATGAGGATCTGGTGTTAATGATAATATTTTTTCCAAGAAGAGTAACAGGTAGTAAAAAGTTTACTGTAAGTGGCTTGAGACAACTCTGGATTCATTGGCAGCCTACACTGAATCCCACAATTGCAAAACCATCATTAACAGGGTAAGTTTGACTTTGAAAGGATTAAATGTAGTAAACTCACCATCTACATCAATGGCAGTGATGCCTGTGATGTTATTTCTGTCTTGTCCACTCCTGCATAAGTAACTAAGGCAAATTGTCTAGTGCTTTATCTGGAACATTATACTTCATGTGTCTTGTATCCTGCCAGAAAGACATCAGAAGAATATTGAACAACCATGAAGACTTTTAGTGCTGATATAATCCCACCAATTGTGCTCAAGAGTTTCTGAACTAAAACCTATATTTTATCATCTCTATACTATATGATATTATATTCAGCTGTCATCAATATAATATTCAAGCTCATATGCAGTCAACCTATTGACCTACTGCTTTCACCTGAGTGCTTAATAAAGTAATGGAAAAGGTCATCAGCACTCCACTTTTGTTGATAGCTGGAGAACTGTTAGCGAATCAGTGATATCAAGATGCAGTAGTGGATTATGTTCCTTTGAGGCCCTAGGTGCAAATAAAGAAATAATGAATATAAACGTTCACTAAATTTTTAGAGGCATATTATCTTTTTGCTATGTAATTTTTGAGGCCCCTCGAGACGACGAGGCCCTGCGCTCACATAGTGTGCCTATTGAGTAATCCGCCACTGTCAACATGGATGTCTGATTAAGATTCAATGCAGATTCAACTATCACCCACCTCTAGACAGGTGCCATGGAAAGGTTTGGAGACAGAAACTTAAACCTGTGCTGTTGCACATGACATTTCCAAGGCATATGATAAGGTTTAGCATTGAGAGCTTCTCAGCAAGTTGCCATCTTCTGGTCTGCCTTCCACTCTTTCTAACTGTACTATTAGTTGTCTCTAGGGTCATTCACTGTGTGTAATGGTGGAGAGTATTATCTTTTTCAGATCTTCCTACTAATACATGTTTCTTGGAAGTCTTATTTCACTCACCTTTTCCTTTTAAATGTAAACGAACTTCTGTCACTGAATTCAAACCCAATCTACAGTTTTGCTGGTGATAGCACTATTCACTCATATGACAAACGTTGCAGTACTCAAATTTCTTAGGCTTCAAGATCATTTACAGTAAGTACACAGATTTCCACATCATCTTTAATTTTTTTTTTTTTATTTCTTTAATATGTTGAGCTTATACACAAGAGGTTGTTATGTTAGTACTGTATGGGTAGTGGGTTGGGAAAGGAGAAACTTGTTTACATTTGATTTAAAAGCCTCTATATTGTATTCCTTGGGAAACACATCAAGGAGAAGACTTTCCCACAATACAGCAGTAGCAGAAATAAAGAGGAGGAGAAAAAGAAGCTTGTTTTGTGGGTTACAAGATGTATTATGAAGGTAGTATGTTGGGCAGCAGCTGCATGTGTTCCAATGGACTTAGTATTGAGTAGAGGAGTTATTGATTCTATTTCAGATGACCATTTGCATGGAAATATTTATAGAATACACACATTGCAGAAACCAAATGCCAGTGCAAAAGTGGGTGGAGTAAGTTCGTAAGAGATTGGATATTAATCAATCTAATTGCCCTTCTTTGTATTGAGTCAAGCATTGACTCAATACAGAAACTGATGAGGTTATCTGTATTGATGGTAGATGGTTTCTTATGTGGCTTTTTCACCATTTTTCTCACCATGTTGCTTTTTAATTGAAAAGATAACTGACTTGATGCACTATAAGTACTTACAGCTTGTGTAGAAGTAATCGGCTCCTTAATACTACTGTTATGATTTCTGTTTATTGATTAATTTGAGCGAAAAAAAAACACTTACAATAATGATAAAATGTGGGAGCACAAATTTAGAGTAGCTTATTCACCTGGATTAAATGCTTTTAAATGCCATGATGACAACTAGTCTCCTTGAGTGCTTCCAAAACATTTCCTCCCCCACTTCACCCTACAAAAAGACCATAGTTCTCCCCCTTACTTTTGATAATGCTCACCTTAACATTCATGATGGATCTTTCTTTTTCTTCTTAGTCATAGCCTTTCTTAGCAGAAACATATCACATCTATAGCATCCTTATCTTCCAAATAATTTGCTGTGCTTTTTGTTATTATTATTTATTGATCTCCAGAAGTCAAGGACTCATCAAAGGAATTCATAGATTCACCACACTAGCTGTGATACTTTCTTTTAAACCTATTCATACTATATGCAAGCATCACTTCAACAGGCATGTTCCATTCACTTAGTGCTTGTGAGAGAAAAATCTAGCTCTCATCTCTTTCTTAAATGCAAACAAACTTCGATAGATGCCCCCTTTTCCTCTCTCCACTTTCCATATAATGAAAAATTTTATCAACCAATATTCCTATAATGCCTTTTCAAAAGTTTATAGACCTCTGTTATAACATCTCTCTTTCTCCTGATTATATTATGTGCAGGCCACATACTCTCAATCTATACTTGTAATCCAAGTTCCATAATCCCACTATCATCTTTGTAACTCTTCTCAGCAGAGTTATGCATATTCTTAATCCATCCTCATAACCTACATTCCATAATCCTAATATCATCTTTGTAATTCTTCTTAGCAGCCTTTCCACAGTTTCTTCAACACCTTGAAACCCAGGAGACCAAATCTATGCACAGGTGCAGTTGTATCAATGCCTTGTAAAGAGGCAAAAGGACTTCCATATTATTACATGTCAATGTTCATTTCAACAATGCAATTATCCTCTGATTTGTATTTGCAATTTTTGTTATGTGACCATTGAACTTCAACTTCCAATCTACCACAATTCCAACTTCTCTAACCTTGTTAGTTACTTCAGGCATAATTCCACCAATATAATATACCACTGGATATATCATCATAGCCTCCGTAGTGCAATTGGAAGAAAAGTGGAACATTGCACCCATCAATTGGAAAAGACCTGGGTTTGATTCTTGTCATGACGAGGGGAATCCTTATATAGGCCTTTTCACTTGAAGGTGAGTTAGCCAATCTCATACAGGGTTTTTTTTGCCTGGAAACTCGGGTTTTTCATCCCACATACAGACAAATCGGCCTTCAGAACACACGCAATTTACAGACAAAAAAACTACTGTTGTTGGTGATGATGAGCAATAGATGGCATTGATGGCTGTAGTGTCATAGTAGGATTAAGCAGTGGTGGAAAGGGTGAGATGTATTTAGCGAAGTAGAGTGCCATCCTGCGATGAGTCCTTCAACTGCCTGGAGTTGTCACATAATAATAATAATAATAATATCAAAGTGCATAACTTTATACTTACAAATATTGAACTGATAGCCATTATCATTTGCCCACGGTTCCAGTCTATTCAAATCAACCTGTAAATGCTTACATGAGCAGCATCTCTGATTGACCTGCCTATCTTTGCATCATCAGCAAACAATTGAAGACCTGTCATGCCCAATATCATTAATATATAGATTAAATAACAATTATTACCACATTATTTCAAAGCTGAATATAGCAAGCTATAAAAGTTCGGCGAGTCTAAGCGTAAGCAAACACTTGGGTAGTACAATATCGGGCAACTCGTAGTAAAGGTGGATAAAGCTAGGATCACTATTCTTAGTATTAACCCTAATGTAAAACTCATCCCCTAGGATGATGTATGTTGTTTTACATTAAGGGAGATAGGTCACTACCCAGACCGGTTTCAACCTTTATTGAGGTCTCATCAGTGAGTAGGTAGACCAATAAATACCAAGATTGTAGTGATAATAGCTTTAATACTTTACAGTGATTTCTATCTTAGAGTTTCTTATTTGGCTTTGAAATAATGTGGGATTAAATATCCCCTTAATGTAAATCATTTTTACATCGCTAAAGTGAAGCCTTTTGGCTCTTTATTTCATTAATTTATTTGTGCACCTCTTTAATAACTCATATTGTAAAGTATTAAAGCTATTATCACTACAATCTTGGTATTTATTGGTCTACCTACTCACTGATGAGACCTCAATAAAGGTTGAAACTGGTCTGGGTAATGACCTATCTCCCTTAATGTAAAACAACATACATCTCCTAGGGGATAAGTTTTACATTAGGATTAATACTAAGAATAGTGATCCTAGCTTTATCCACCTTTACTAAGAATTGCCCAGTATTGTACTACCCATGTGTTTGCTTATGCTTAGACTCGCCGAAATTTTATAGCTTGCTATATTCAGCATGAAACTCTTTGATTTCTATCTTAGAGTTTCTTATTCGGCTTTGAAATAATGTGGGATTAAATATCCCCTTAATTTAAATTCTTTTTTACATCGCTGAAGTGAAGCCTTTTGGCTCTTTATTTCATTAACAATTATTACATTATACATTATAACAAAAATTAAATAGATAATAACAATGGTCTAAAGACTAATCCCTGAGGCACATCACCGGTCACCTTAAATCAGGCAGATTACCCCCCCCCATACACACACACACCATACACCACTTTCTGATACCTATCTCGATCAGTCACCCACTTATTATCTTAGCCATTCCAATCCTATATTCTGTAGTTTATGCAACAGCCTTTTATGTGGTATCCTATCAAATGCTTTAGCAAAGTCCATCAGTATCACAGTGTATCCATTCCTATTAACCAACTCAGTCATCACATTATTGTAAAATATGAGCAAATGCTCAGACATGACCTCCCTTTAGTAAACCCATGCTATTCCTATCAAAGCATAGCTTGTTTGTCCACCCATTCCAGTATGTAAGTTTATATCACTTCACTAAAATCTTCACAATCCCTCCAAAGATACTGATAGGTATCTCCAGTGCCGATACTGATATCAGTCTTTGCACCATCTTGTGCAATAAGATTATTGCACAAGATGGTGCTTTTCCTGAGCTAAGACTTAAATTATACAAATGAGTCAGTGGCCTGGTAAGTTTGGGTGAACATTCATTTAGCATATGCTGATATCCCACCTGTCCTATTTGCCAGCTGAATTCTTATCTCGGTTATGCAAAAGCTTTAACAACTTCTTTCATGCAATGTAGTGGTAGCACTGTGCACTATGTTACATAGACCAGGTTGATGGATCTTAGAGAAGTGAACACTCATTATTTGAATTACGACATTTGCTTCTGATATAAGGGTATCTTCTGAATTCAGTAAAGTTATTCTTCTGCATTCATCCCTTCTTTTACTTGCATCACAACGGTAAAATTCTTTTGAACTGCCTTCAGCTCATGCAGATAATTTCTTTTCATACTCTAACTTAGCTTTCCATAGAATATTTAACTTTTCTCGCCACATGTTTTACAGATTTCATAACTCCTCTCACTCTTATTCTCATAAATTCCTTCCACATCATCTTCTTATGGCTCTCTAGCTTAATAAAATTGCACAACCATTTCGCTCCCATCCTATTTGGTCTTCAAACTCTAGGGACATATTCAGTTCTTGCATCATTTAAGTATCTTTCCAAAGCTTTCTATACAATACTGATATCCTTCCCATTTAGTAATTGATACTATAGAACCAAAGATAGTATTCTTCTGAATTTGTCTAATTTTCCGATTTGTTCAGCATTTTTCACAGAAGATGTCACTTTCATCTGTCTAGAAACGTAATCTGTATAAATCCCAAATGCATCTAATCATGGAATACTGCTCTCACATTTTGAGTAGTGCACCAGTTACCAGTCTAACGATTCTTGAAGTTGTACACAAGGGAGCAGTTTGGTTGAGTGATGATCCCCCCCCCCCTCTCTCTCTCTCCACAGAGACACTTCAGACACTATAGAGATGATCATTTCCGCACTATTTCTTCAACAGATATTTCAATCAGCACTGTTAGCCCCAGCACCTTTGTGCAAATTAGAAAAAAAGACTCCTCTTTCGCAAATAAAATTTTTCAAGTTGCTATATTAATTATTTCTTAATAATGAAAATTAACAAACACAAAGTTATTGTGTATAAATTACACAAATCAAACTATTGACTATAAAAGAACAGAGAATTTGAATTTTTTAATCATAATAAGTAGGAACTCGATCACTAGGATATAATAATTTTTTATAAAATAATTTAAAATTTGAAGTTTCTTATGACAGTTTTTCTTTAAGACAATCTGTAACTAACAAGTTAGTTGTATTTTTCAAGTTGCCATCAGTTAACTTTAAAAAGAAATATCATTTAATTATAAAGATAGAAGCCTGCCAAATGTGTTTAAAAGGAATAATCACTATATCAATATATTAACTGTTCTGGAATTTCTACCTTGAAGTGTTGTTTGGAATGATTGATTCTACAGTTATGATTTGTATTTAAGAGTATAGCTACTCATCATATATTTAAATGAATGTTTGGCATTTAATAATAATCTAAAAGATGGAAAACCAGTAAGTTTTGTTTTAAGTGGAACAGTTATTGTATCCATATGTTAGCCACATTCTGTTGGTTATTTGGAAATGAAGTTCTAGCAGATGTGACATTATCATGTATGGGATTGAGCTTAAGGGATGTGACATTATCATGTATGGGATTGAGCAACAGTCCTTTCTATCAGAGTTTACTTATTAAATAATCTTGTAAACAACCCACTGTTATTATCAATGACATGAAATTCACTGATAAGAAAGTAATTGTAGACTTCTTGCATAGTGGTGAAGTGAACATTTCAAAGACCAGCTTCCTACACTCATAAAGGCAGCTAAGTCTCTGAAGGTGAAGGATTAGAAGACACCACAGCTGAACAATGGGGTGATTCAGATATCATGCAACAGAGAATAATTTACCAGAATAAGTTTTCAGGCACTGCCACTTAGTGGAGTGCATCAACAAATGCTATTAGTACCAGAGATGGTGTCTGTAGAAGAACTGCAATTGGGTGTGTGTACAGAATATCAATTGGTGCCATCTAGGTTGATGGAATAGGTGATGGTAACAGAAAATGTGCTGGTATAGTCTGATGATCCATCTCAACGTCATACGTTTACTCCAGTTGCATCAGCCACTGTTGGGTTATTTGATGCTCAGCCTAACCATATAGCATCAGAGCCTGTGGAGATAGTTAAGCCTAGTTATATCCCAAAGGACTCAGAACAAGTTATTAAATCAGGTGCCCTAATATCATTTGAAGAGCCTCCCATATTACCTGTTGCTTGTTCTTCAGCACTGAAGAGTCATTTACCTGCCAAAATGATTGAGTGTATGACCTGGATGGTTGCACAGCATGTGCCATAGCACCTAGGATTCAGAGAAGTCATCACCTTATGTCAGTGATGGTTTGGTAGAGGGTGACATATCAGAAGGTATCCAAGTTGCATTTCTGTGAGAAAGGGATCAAAACCTCCACCAAAGTGTATCAAAACATTGTGCTGGAACCTGTAGTATGGCCAGTGAACCACAACTTGTTTCATGGTAGGCTGTGGACCGTCCAACAGGACACTGACCCTGCATACAAAGCGAGGACCACACAACAGTGATTGGAAGCAAATGTGCCCGACCACATATCACAGTCTCATTGGCCATCTAGAAGTCCTGATTGAATCTGCTGGACTTCAAATTATGGTCAGAGCTTGAGAGGGTAGCCTGCAAGAAACGATACCCCAGCATTGCCAGGCTGAAGGTGGATTTGGAAAGAGCATTGTCAGCATTTCTGTTGGATGTTGTGCATGCCAGTCTCATCAGTATGTGACCTCACAGACTTTGGGCCTGCATGAAGGCAAAAGGGGAGACATTTTGAACATTGAGTGCTGCTATATGCATGTTACACATGTGGTTTGTTTGTGCTGAAAGCTGTAAATGATTTACCGATAGAATAAAGTTTTATGTTCTGTTCAAGTAGCAACAACATTTATGGCTAGATGAGGTACATAAAATGCTGAGTCTTACCAATGCTAGATCAGGCGATATGCACTCTCATCTTCAGGAAGAATGTTATCTATATCTTAGTCTTGGTGAACAAGCAACATGCCTTGCCTTTTGCCAGAATAAAACAATAAAACACCATGGGAGAAGAGTTGCCCTTGTTAAGAAGAGGGAAAAGAGGAAGGCCTAGGAAAAGATTTCTTTGTGATGCAAAAGGTAAATGTATAAAGGAATTAGCTGAATCAGGGTTAAGTGAAGATGGTCAAGCTTTAGTTAATTTCCCTATACTCACTGAGTTTTTTACATCACTCAGATTACTCAAATACTTTTGATGGTCCTCTGCATCATGAAGATAATAATACTGGTTCTATGATGGATGAAGATACACCTGGGATGCCTGTTACCACTGGATCAGAAATTCATAAAGTGTCTTCTAGGGATATTCCTTCCGTGGATCCAGGCATGAAAGTAGAGATGGTGAAGATGAGGCAAGAGATGAAGTGAATGTGTAATGAAATGAAGAGCACTGCAAATATGCATGGAAGACCAAAGAATGGGAGGGTCGGTGAGTGTGACTATGATGTGATCAATTGGAGGGTGGCTAACCAAATGAAGACTTCTGTTAGAAAGGGATATATGTGGAACTACAAGGCTGGTGAATATGAGAAGCTTAGGAGACAGCTTCCAGCAATAACACGGAATGAGGAAATGGATGGAAAGGATATCAATGCTGATTGGATCTTACTCAAGAACTATCTAGTGGAGGCAATATCAAAATGTATACCAAAGGTTAAGAAGCAAAATAGAACAGGTGTGAAATGAAGCATGCCATCTGGAAGAGGAAGAAGAATGTATTATGGAAACTGCATAAGATGAGTGATTATAACCAGTTGCATGAAGTGTAAAAAAAGTAGGCAAGAAAGGTGAATTGATCAGTGAAGATGGCAAAAGGGCAGTATGAGCAATGGTTAGTTCACAAGACTAAAAATAATCCATGGGGATCAAGGGTCTTGAGTCTGAATATGTTCTTCCATTTGGGTAGGATGTCCAAATCACCTCATTTGGATTTGTTTTATGAATTGGTTCAGAGGTGCAACTTGAAGATTGTCTCTTATAGTTTGGTTTCTCATTTGATCTAATCTTGTTTTTTGTGCAGCTTTCCTAAGATATTTCATTTCAATAGTTTGTAGTTTATTTGTGTTTCCTGTTGTTAAACACCAAGACTCAAAACTGTATGTTAATATTGGAACAAACACTGAGCGTTACACTGCCATTTTGGTGTTCTGGGTAACTTCTTTCTTATATAAGAAAGTGCCTTTCATTACATAGACTAGCTTTGTTCCCCCAATTATTCTGTTGCTAATTTCTATGTCTAATCTACCATCTTCTTGTACACATCATCACAGATATTTAAAGGAATGGACTTGTTCAAGTTCGTGATTCTCTATTTTTATTATATGTTTTGTTTCTAGATATAATCATTGTTTTAGTTTTATTTATATTTATGGTCATATTCCTTTTCTTTGTTGCTTCATAGCAAATGTTAAGTTATGCTGAAAATCTTCAGCTGTATTTGCTAAAATCACTACATCATCTGCAAAAGCCATGTGTGAAATCCTGGTTTCCTTCAGTTTCCTGTTTCCTAGGTAGAGCTTTTTTGTTTTTGTTTGACATGCCTTTAAAATTTCATCCATTACTATAATGAAAAGAAGGAGGCTAAGGATACAGCTTTGCCTCACTCCCACATTTGTTTCAAATTCCTTTGATCTATTGTTGTGTGTTCTTACATAATTTTTATCTTTTAGAGAGAGGCTGTGTATGACCATTATTAAGTTATCTTGTACTTTGGTTTTTTTTAATGTTTGCCACATTAGATGTCTGGGAACTCGATCAAAGGCAGTTTTAAAATCTATAAAACATACATGTAGTATTTTCCATATTCCAATGTTTTCTCTGATATCTGTGCACTTCTATTTACTCAAAAGCCATATTGGAATTATGAAATCATATTGAAAGGCATATTGCATTTCATCCAATGTATCCTCTATTTGATTCCTAAGACTCTGTTCTAAAATACGGGCATATCATTTTCCTGGAATGCTTAAAAGGGAAATCCCTTTATGGATTTCAGATTTATGGTTATCCCTTTTCTTAAATATGTATAGGGATTAGTAAATAATATTTGGTTTACCGATCAAGTGTTGATCAATTTTATTAACTGAACCAACTAGTTTCGCCACACTTATCTGTTGGCATCTTCAGGGCACTCACATATAGGTTTAAACAATCTCACAATTATGCGTAACTGCAAAACTGACAAGAATAAAAAACTGACTAAAATAATTACAAATAAAATAGTATCGAACGTGAGTGAAACACATATCACATGTACAAGATCAACTAGCTGTTGCTGAGGAACTTTCTGTAGTTTGTATTAAAGTTTATTTCTTCCATTTTTAAGGTTCTGATTAGGGTTTTCCATATCTCTGGGAGTATTAGGCCTTGATTTCTGTTAAGGTTAACTGTAGAATGGGCGACTGTGGCTGCTGCTTTGAAAATTCTTGAATGGTAATCTTCTTCTATGTAAGGGGAACAGCTTTTGTCCCACTCGATGACATGGTTAGTTGTGTAGAGAAATGAGACGATAGGCCAGAAATGACCTGTCTGTTATTTTTGACATAGCCAATGTGCTCCTTTTGCCTGATTTCGAGACTTCTCAAAGTCTGTCCGATGTAACTAGAGCCACATGAGCATAGAATATTATAAACTCTAGCATATTTATAAAAAGGATGGTTGTCTTTTGGAGATCTTAGTAGTTTATGAATAGATTCTATTGGTTTAAATGTTACTCTTATTTTGTGTTGTTTGAGGAGATTGGCAAGCTTGTTGGAGATGACACTTACAAACGGAATTGCAATAGTTTTTATATATTGAATATCTTCTTGTTCTCTTTGTGGTGGTTCAGAGAAAAGTACTTTATTGACTAGTCTTCTTGGATAGCCGTTTTCAAGTACAGATTGTTGGAAATAAATTTTAACTCATCTTGAAGGGTCTTGTTGTCCGTTGTGATGCGAATCGCTCTTTTCTTTAACATGTGTACAATGCTGAGTTTATGTGAGATGTGGTGAGAGGAGTTGAAATGTAGGTAGCGACCTGTATTGGTCGGTTTTCTGTACACTGATAGATTTATACTGCCATCAATTTGTTTTTTGATTAAGATGTCTAAAAATGGAAGTTGTTTTTCTCTTTCAAGTTCCAGAGGGAATTTAATAGAACGATGGAAGGCGTTGATCTTTTTGAGAAAATCATATATGTCATCTTTGTTGTTGTTCCATACGATGAAGATATCGTCCACATATCTAAACCAAATTTTAGGTTTAGGAAAAATTTGCGATAAGATTTTGTTTTCTAAGTCTTCCATAAAGAGGTCAGCACATGAAGATGAGAGTGGGCTCCCCATTGCCAAGCCTGTTAATTGTTGATAGATCTTATTTTTCCAAGAAAAGTAGTTGGAGTTTAGGCAGTGAGCAAACAATGAGGTTATATCTTGTGGGAACAAGGTACTTAAGATGTCAATGACCGATATCTTGATGTTTTTTAGCTTTTCCACAAAATGTCCGGAGTTTTTAATGTAACTCTCTGAGTTGTGGATGTGTTGCTGTAAGAGTTTCGAGAGAGTAGTAGGTAGGAGAGTTGATTGCATCAACGATTGGGCATAAAGGAATATCATCTTTGTGCACTTTTGGCACACCATAGAGTCTTGGAGTTAAAGGATGCATCGATTTTAGTTTTTTAATGAAGTCTGTTGGCCAGTTGGATAAATTGCGTAGTAATTCACTGGTATCATTGTGGTTTTTTAATGTTGGATCTTTTGTTAAAAGACGGTATACAGACAAGTCAGATAGCAGATGGTTGACTTTGTCCTCATAGTCCTTTGAGTTCAGTATTACAGTACTGTTTCCTTTATCTGCTTTAAGTATTATGATGTCTTTGTTTGTTTTTAAATCACAAATAGTTCTTTTATCTAGTGATGAGAAGTTTTGTTTTGCGGAATAGGGAAAGGAAAGTATTATACAACTTTTTAGTCTTAGATCATTTGCTGTGTGAGGCGGTAATAATGAGGTTCCTTTTTCTCATCTCACATAAACTCAGCATTGTACACATGTTAAAGAAAGGAGCGATTTGCATCACAACGGACAACAAGACGCTTCAAGATGAGCTAAGATTTATTTCCAACAATCTGTACTTGAACGGCTATCCAAAAAGACTAGTCAATAAGGTACTTTTCTCTGAACCACCACAAAGAGAACAAGAAGATATTCAATATATATAAAAACGATTGCAATTCTGTTTGTAAGTGACATCTCCAACAAGCTCGCCAATCTCCTCAAACAACACAAAATAAGAGTAACATTTAAACCAATAGAATGTACTTAAGTATAAAGAGCTAATAAGCTTCATTTCGGCAATAAAAACATTACTTAAATTAAGGGGATATTAAATCCCACATAGTTTTAAAACCGAATAAGAAACTCAAAGATCGGAATCAGAATGTTTCTTGCCGAATATAGCAAACTATAAAGTATCGGCGAACACTTAGCGTGAGCTAATGCAAGTGATCCTAGTACATAGTACAATACCGGATGACTCGTTGCAAAGGTGGGGAAAGTTCAGATCGCTATACTTAGGTATTTTCCATAATGTAAAAGCACATTTCCTAGGAAATGTATGCTGTTATTACATTATGGAGGGAGGTCACTACCCAGACCGGTTTCAGCCTTTTTTTGAGGCTTCATCAGTGAGTAGCTAGACCTAATACCGAAGTGTATAGCAAAAAGAACTTATATATATATACTCTGCGATACGAGTTTCCAAACAGGTGCGTCCATTAAGTTACTTTAGTATAAAGAGCTAAGCTTCATTTCGGCAATAAAAACATTACTTAAATTAAGGGGATATTAAATCCCACATAGTTTTAAAACCGAATAAGAAACTTAAAGATTGGAAGCAGAGAGTTTCTTGCCGAATATAGCAAACTATAAAGTATCGGCGAACACTTAGCGTGAGCTAATGCAAGTGATAAGTTCTAAGTGATAAGTTCTATATATATATATATATATATATATATAGAACTTATATATATATGGTATATAAGTTCTTTTCGCTATACACTTCGGTATTAGGTCTAGCTACTCACTGATGAAGCCTCAAAAAAAAGGGCTGAAACCGGTCTGGGTAGTGACCTCCCTCCATAATGTAATAACAGCATACATTTCCTAGGAAATGTGTTTTTACATTATGGAAAATACCTAAGTATAGTGATCTGAACTTTCCCCACCTTTGCAACGAGTCATCCGGTATTGTACTACGTAATAGGATCACTTGCATTAGCTCACGCTAAGTGTTCGCCGATACTTTACAGTTTACTATATTCGGCAAGAAACTCTCTGATTCCAATCTTTGAGTTTCTTATTCGGTTTTAAAACTATGTGGGATTTAATATCCCCTTAATTTAAGCAATAGAATGTATTCGTAAACTACTAAGATCTCCAAAAGACAACCATCCTTTCTATAAATATGCTGGAGTTTATAATATTCCATGCTCATGTGGCTCTAGTTACATCGGACAGACTTCGAGAAGCCTCGAAATCAGGCAAAAGGAGCATATTGACTATGTCAAAAACAACAGACAGGACATTTCTGGCCTATCATCTCATTTCTCTACAACTAACCATGTCATCGAGTGGGACAAAAGGTGTTCCCCTTACATAGAGGAAGATTACCATTCAAGAATTTTCAAAGCAGCAGCCACAGTCGCCCATTCTACAGTTAACCTTAACAGAAATCAAGGCCTAATACTCCCAGAGATATGGAAAACCCTAATCAGAACCTTAAAAATGGAAGAAATGAACTTTAATACAAACTACAGAAAATTCCTCAGCAACAGCTAGCTGATCTTGTACACGCGATATGTGTTTCACTCACGTTCGATACTATTTTATTTGTAATTATTCTAGTCAGTTTTGCAGTTACGCATAATTGTGAGATTGTTTAAACCTATATGTGAGTGTCCTGAAGATGCCAACAGATAAGTGTGGCGAAACTAGTTGGTTCAGTTAATAAAATTGATCAACACTTGATCGGTAAACCAAATATTATTATTTACTAATTTATGATCAAGAAAATAACCTTCATGATGTATAGGGATTATTATTGCTAATTTCCAGTCTTTGGGAATAATTTTCTTTTTCCATAAAACATTGAATAGATGTAACCAGTACCGTCTTAATAGTATTGTAGGCCCCTGGGCAAAGCAATGCACTGGGGTCCCTACTCACCCACCTATGGGAATAAAAATGTAAACGGTCCATAAAATTAAGCCTATAGATTTATTGGTACTTTTAGCAAAATCAATGTTTAAACATAAACATACTGTAAAGCAAGGATTAATCAACACAAACTTTTGCGAAATTTCTTAGCAGAAAACTGGCTTAAAGTCAATGGATGTTATTTTCCATGCACAAGTGAAAGCCAGTTCAAACGCTGCTGCCCTGTTGTGCTGCTAAGCTGATTCTTTGTAAGTTTCAATCTTGAAAATGAATGTCCACCTGTACCATTGGTCACATCATGCACATGAACACTCTGAATGTAATTTCAACATTGGGAAACACAGATTTCAAGTTCTTCGAAATTATTTTTCTATACAACGCAGGGAGAGTCTCACAATTATCACAAAAAGAGTCTCCATAATCAAGGTCTTTGTGATATACATTTGCCAGATGTTTATACTTTTTGTTTAGCTCATCAGAACCAATTGTTTTCAATTGTTGACTGAAGAAGGAAAACAGATTTCCAATCCACGAATAAGCTTCTGCACATTTTGTCAGGTCAGAGTTCAGAGTGTTCAGAAGAGGGAGGAATGCTTCTATCTTGAACTTTTAATTTTTGTTTAGAAGTATCTCTTCTTCTGATTCATCATATCCAGCAAGACATGCGCTTCGCTTTCGTTCCCGTTTCTTCACATTGCTATAATCCGAATCTGGACATCAACTCCTGGTTTTCAATTCATATTCACTAAATTTGTCTCTAATTTCCTGAAGATACGTTTTCAGAGACTCGAGAAGATTCATGGCAGCAAGTATGCCCACATCTTTTGACTGCAGGCCCATACCTGTTTTGTTCACTCTTTCGAGAATGTCATTCCAAAGAATTGTCAGAAATATCATTTCCATATTCTACATTTTCTTGCTCAATCCTTTTGCCTCTCGCCTTGAGTTCATTTCCTGGTCAGTGTCAGTTGATACAGATGCAGTGCATGTTTAATTTTCTCAAAACCACCATGCAGAACATGGACAGCATCAAAATGTGATGACCATCTCGTGTCAGACAGACGCTTGACCACAACAATGATCTTTTCCTAATGATGATGCCAGAACATTCCATCGATATGCAGAAGCCAAAAAATAAGGAATATAGATGCTGAACAAAGTCAAAGAATTTTAAAATCTGTAAACAACACTCTGCCAAGTGTTGTTTACAGATCTGTTTACTCTCACCAAGTTCAGGCTGTGTCCAGTACACGGGACATAGACGGCGAACTCATTCAGTTGACGGATCCGTGCTTGCAAATCCAGTATAGCATCCAGACATATTTGAGGCATTGTCATACAACTGACCATGGCAGTTTGACAGTGGAATTTTGTTGGCATTCAGGAAATTGACGATGTCTGCTAGATTCTTTGCTCCATGAGAAAAGATGGGGATGAACTTGATGAAATGCTCCAGAGGCTCACATTCTTGAATGTATCAGACAGTAAATGTCAGTTGATCAATGTGTGAGATGTCTGGAGTGGAATCCACACTTATTGAATAATACTTTGATTCTTTCATTTCTTCCAGAATTGCACAAAGAATATGTTGTACTATTAATTGGATGAATTCCTCACAAATGTTTGCTGATAGATACAATGGATTCCCGTTTCCATCATTTCCATACAGTTTGAGATGCTTTTCCAAAAAGGAGTCAAATTCACTCAACAGCTCTAGAATACCTAAAAACTTTCCATTTTTTTTGTCGACCCAATAGTTTGATTCTCTCTATGAAATGCCAAACCTCTGGAGGCAAGAAAATGAATGGCGGAAACCACACGTGTCAACTCTTTATGCCAGTACTCCTGCTCTGAGCGGTGATGTTTTGATTAATAAAGAATCTATACATCCGATTTCTTTATGCCAAATATGTTATCATGAACTTGTGACGTTCTTCTCCATTTTCATGTTCTACAATAAGATTGCTGTGTTTCCAGTCATTGAATCCTGATGTAGCAAAGAGAGATTCTTTCTTGGACAATAGGAGACATGCAAAGCAGTGCAAACGACCTTGCAATGTTGAACAGAGTAGCCATTCTACACACTTGCCATTTCATGCAGTTCACGTTTGAACACTTTCTTTCATAAATGTCTTTTCTGAGTTCTTTCTCTTCTGGCCCTGTCATACACTCACTGTGAGTTTGAAAGGTTGCAATCATGATTCTGATATGATGCCGGCCCACTACAAATCCAGTAATCCACTGTATTAGTATTCTTAATGTCCCACAGTCCAGGATCTGTGATGTGAATTGCACACTGCTATGCTGTTAAAGATTCGTGTATTTCCTCTTGGGGAATATCCCCAGCAGCAGGAACAGGTAACGGTATGTATGGAATTGGATGATTTGATGCAGGAGTGGATGTAGATGGTGATGCTGTATTTGGAGGAGCAGTACTAGTAGCTGACGTTGCACCTGGATTGAACCAAGATGTTAACTTTGGAAGTTTGCTCATTTTCTCTTTCTCCTCTGCAGCTTTTTTCCTCTTCTGTGCTCCACTCATAAAAGTATGCTCCATTTCTCCTCAAAGGGTTATCCACCTGCAATTTTTTTTTTTTTTTAAATTTTATTTATAGTATAGTATGAAAAGTATTTAGTTTGCCATTTCCAGTTCTCTTAGCTCAGTGTTCCAGTGAGAGGTCGAGTAATTTATATGCTCTGCCAAGAGATCTCTCATGAACAATATGGCATCATGGGGCCCCTGGGAAACTGCCCAGTATGCCCATGCCTTAAGATGGCCCTAGATGTAATAGACATTTTATGTTCTTTCCTAAATTCTTTATCGTTTCTGGTGTTATTTGGTCATGGCCTGCTGATCTGCTCAGTTTCATTTTACTTATTGCTGCTAGCAGTTCATTTTCCTGAATTTCCTCGCTTTGATCTTCTTTTGTTTTGTTTGCATATTTTGCTCTTAGGGTTCTATTTTTTCCATGTCCTGCATTTTCCAATAGTTCTTGGTAGTACTGCTTCCATCTTTCCATGATGTCTTCGGGATTTGTGAGTAACTTTTCATCCTTATTATTATTATTACCCCAAGACCTCACGGAGTCAAAGACTCATCTATTTTAAACTTTACTTTGTATTAAATCTTCATACTGAAATAAAATATCTAATGTTTAATTCAAATAATGGTGCTAGTTATTATTTTGATTTTGAGTTTATTTATATCAAAATGTAATCATGCATTTTCATTTAAAGTATGCAGTTTAGAAATTTAAAGAAACACTTTTTTTTTTGCATCTAAAATAATATTTGTATTTTCCCCCCTACTATTTCATTAATACAGATTCAGTCCATGGATTAGATTTGGATTAGTAAAATTTTATTAGAACTGCAGAATATCAGTCTTCAAAGCACAAGAGTAATACGAACAAGATATATAAATTGAGAGGGATTTATGAGATGAATAACAAATAAATCTGAATGTCGAATCAGGAAGCTGAAGAACAGAATGAGGAGTAAAGGTGTATGTAGTGATAAGAGAAGCAGGTATTGAATGACAATGAGAAGCAAGTGTGATACACTGAGTGGTGGTGGGATAAAAGATAAAAAAGTTTAAAATGCAGTATGACAGACACAAATAAATATGCTGGGCTTGTAGCGGCAGGTCTTGATACCTTGAATCTAGTGATAAGAATGATAATGATAGTAACTACCATATTAATCTTATTATTATGATTAACCAATTAACCAACATACTGGATTAAGAAAAACAGTTCAAGAATCACTTAAATGATACATAGCATTTATTCATAACATTTAATGACTCAATTATGTAAGTAAATGCACTACCTGATATTTCCAACAATATATAAAAAGGATGATGTGATATAGGATTTTGTAGATGAAGATGTTTCTCAACAGCTTCCATAGCATAATAATCCATTACTTCTATAGCTGATAATACTTCAGAAAGCCACATTTTACATGTCTTGTATGTCAAAAGTACATTTTCAAAATCTGAGCATCCTAAAATTAAAGTGTAGTGTTGATATATATACTATTATAATAAATTTGCAGGAAAACAAACAAAATAAATATTTTTCTTTAAATTATTAAACAAACAGTTATCGCAAGCTCAATGAAAAATTATTATTTATTTTTCTTACATTTATATACAACTTTGATTACTGAAAAATCAAGGAGGAAAAAATGGTAAATAAGATATAAATGGTGTTTCCACATTATTATGTGGAAACAATACTTGGATATCATAGAAAAGGCATCTTTCCTGCAATAGTGGTGCCATCATCTGTTGAATATTTGAATTTCATAAGAAACTATTAATTTATAATGCATACAGAAAAATAAAATTATTGAAACAAAAAATGGATGCCTGAACTGTACTCCTGTTTGAAATATGAAATATCAGTTTCTTATAGTTAATATACAGAATCAATATAACACAAAACAAATATCTCACCTCATCTTCCTTTTTCCCTCTTTTATCTTGCAGTGTCGAGGGTTAGTTAATCATTGGACCTCAAACCATTCACAGGATAAGATGGTCAGCCCTAAGCCCCAGTGTATCCTATGTCCGTAATGTTGAGTTCTCGAGGCCGGTTTGCCTGCTTTGCAGGATGAAAACCCCCAGAATAAACTAGGGAAAAACCCTACTGTCCATGCCCAAGACCAGCTAACTTAGGTATGGCTGAGGAAGATCCTTCAGCTCCTCGCGTCACTGAGAGGAATTGAACCTAGGGCACTCCTTCTGTTGTGAAGCGCACAGCCACTAGGCTAACCGTGCCGTGGACCACGAAACAAATATGTGTACATAAAAAAACATATCTCTTCCATCTTCTTGTTTGGTGCAAACCATAGTTTGCACTATGAAATGGGAAATTTTTTCTCATAGTGCACAATTTCATTTATTATTGCAAATCAAATGCAATTTAAATTGTGAATGACAAAGGCTCATAAAAGAAGAATAAATGTTAAATATAATAATAATAATAATAATAATATATTTATTCTTCTTTTATAAACTTTTGTCACTGCGCAATAATGGTAAGTATTTACTGAACTTCTGCTCAGGATATGAACTAGTCATTACTAACACCATGTTTCAACATAAGATGTGCATAAGTTCACATGGACAGAAGACACAGGAAATAAGAAAAGCCTCATTGACTATGTCATTGTTGATAGATATCATCATAGTGCTGATTCTGGATACAAAAGTGTACAGAGGATTCAAAATTGGAAGTGACCATTACTTAGCAATAAGCAGAATAAAAATGGATATCACATTGAAAAGAACAGTATGTAAGAAAGTTTTAAAAAGAAGTAAAGAATTGAGCAGCTTTTACAGGTAAATCGTAGACTCAACAATGCAAAGATTGTTGAGGAAAATTTGAAGCAGTCTGAAAACAAGAACCAAACCTTGGAATCTTGTGGCAAACTCTGAAGAAGTCATTCATTCATTCAGCTAGGGAGGTATGTGGAGAAGTTGTCTGCAAGGATAGAAAAATAAGAATACCAGGTGGACACAAGAAGTTAAAGAAGCAGAACTGAAAAAGAAAAAAGCATAGCAAAAGTTCCTAGCAAATAAGTCAGCAGATGCCCTAAAAGAATATATATATATATATATAGAGAGAGAGAAATGTGAGCTAAGCTATGTGTAAAAGTAGCTAAACAAAACTCAAAAATTATGGGAAGACTGGTGGTAAGAGTAAGGAAAATAAACATCAAGAAGGTGGGAAAATGTTCTGGAGGCTGATGAAGAAGCTTAGAAATGGAGGAAAGAATAATGTAAAAAGAATGTCACGTTATCAAAGATGATAAAGGTAACAGGAACATTGAAGGTAAGGATATCCTAGATGTCTGGAGTAATTACTTGAAAGACTCTTAAACAAAAACCAAGCGGTGACAGAATCATACTAGAAAATTTTCAAGAAGAATGCAAAGAGGAGTTCATATTGATACTTTAAGTAGAAAAAAGTTGTCAAAAACTTGAAATGTGGAAAGGCAGATGGAGTGATGATATCTGACCAGAAATGCTTAAGTATAGAGGTCTAAAAGTTTTGCACTGGCTACATTGAATAATTCAGAGGGCCTGTACAGAAGGTTGAATTCCCAATGATTGGTTACAGTTCTCATACTACCCATCTATAAAAAAGGGAATAAACTAAATGCGAGAATTACAGAGGAATTTCTCTGCTGAGTGTTCCAGGTAAGATTTATGTAAGCATACTTGAAAAGAGGTTGAGAAAGACTGTGGAATAGAAACTTGGAGAAGAACAAGCTGGGTTCAGGCCAAATAGAGGTTGTCAAGATCAGATTTTCACTTTGAGACAAATAGTTGAGAAACTGTGTGAATATGACAAGGATCCACACTTAAGTTTTGTATTGTAGATCTGGAAAAGGCATGTGATTAGGTACCCAGAGAAAAGTTTTTCAAAACACTACAATTATATGGGGTGAATGGAACATTATACAGAACAATACGTAATCTATATTTAAGTTGTCACTCAGCAGCTAGAATTGAAAGAAATACAAGAAGATGGTTTGATGAAAAATCAGGGATAAGACAAGGATGCACACTATCTCCACTCTTGTTCATCATCTACATGGATCTACCTGAAAGGTTGTTTCCTGAAATAACCTGAAAGGAAATATTCAGTTGTTTGCTGATGATGCAAAATTAGGCAGATTAATAGTTAATCAAGGTGATGTGGAAGACTTGCAGATGATTTAAATAGGCTGTCAATATGGGCAAAAGATAATAGGTATCAGTTAGTGTAGAGAAATGTAAAATAATGCATTTTTGGAAAATATATTACAAGCAGTGTATCACATTGATGGCACTGAACTTCAGGAAATAGACAAAGCTAGAGATTTAAGGGTAGTGGTGGACAGACTTAAAGGACATATTGCTAAGGTAGCCCATAAAATTACCTGGCTATTAAAGAACACATTAACATGTAGAGATAAAGCAGTTGTTATTCCTCTTTATGAGGCCTTGATATGTCCACATCTGAATTACTGTGCTCAAGTCTGGTCCCTTGGGTTTCTTGGGGATGAGGAATTAGAGGCAAGTGAACACGATTCACTTGCCTCTTGATTCACAACAGATCATTCCACAATGGCCTGTGGAATGATCCCTATGAGAATGGATTGAGAGTGTGTGGACTGCAGAAGTCGGTTCAGAGAAGAAAAAGAGAGGTTAACGATAGAAACAATTAAGTTGCTTAAAGAGTTTTATAGGATTGATGCAGAGGAAATATTTCAGCACTTGTCTAGAGGGACCAGAACAAAGGATCATCTCTGGAAGTTGAATACAAGTGTAATTGGAAGAGGTGTGAGGACTATATTTTTTGCTTGGAGAGTTGTGAATGAGTGGAATAGATTGCCAGAGTCAGTTGTGAGTGCTTTATCTGTAATGGATTCAAGGTATGATAGATCGTATGGATAGATTGGGTCTCCCACAATGAGTCTTCGGACAACATGGAGAAGCCCACATAATAATAACAGTACTGAATAACTACAATGGTATATGTTATGGCGTAAATGGGTTTATTAACAAAGAAATATATGTTTACACATGATGATATGCGCATCCACAACTACTGCTGGAATCTTGGTTAAATGAAGCATTAATGACAATAGATTATGTGCTCAAAATGGGCAATTGCTTTCAAGGCAGATTAAACACGTAGGCTTGGAACATTTGTTCAACTAACTCTGCATGAATGAAAATGATGCTCAACAATAAATGCCTTTTCTTCGAATGTGAACTCATTGCTACAGCTGAATGTAATGACATAGACTCTATGTGCTCTTCTATTAATGTACATGCAGTCGAACAGCATAAATCTAATAGGACGTGTAATGAAGGGATTGTTGAAATTCAGTACTGTTTTTTTTTTTTTTTTTTGGCCATACCATAGAATTGGACAGTACTCCTAAACACATCAAGTGCAAGTCTCCAGGATTCTCAAACTAAATTGAATAATAACTGTAACAAATTTGGCATGAAAATCAGCAATAAAAGAACCAAAAACTATGAAACAGGAACATAGAAAATTTCAGTTGCATTCTAAATGGAGATTTTATAGCACAAGTAAAATATTTCAACTATTTCTTCTTCTTATTGTGCTATCTTCTATCGAAGGTCAGCGACCATCTTGGCGAACAAATTGCGGTCTTGTGCTAATCTGAGCAGTTGTGCACTGCTCTTTCCTGTCCACGTCTTGATGTTGTCAAACCATGATATTCTTTTTCTTCCTCTAGTTCCTTTGCCATCAATTCTTCCTACCAAAATAGTTTGTAGAAGTTGGTATTTGCTGTTTCTCATGATGTGGCCAAGATACGATGTTTTTCGTTTCTTGATTATTTGTACAAGATGTTTAGCTTTGCCAATGGATTTTAAGACCTCTTCATTGGTAATTTTTTCTGTCCATGATATCTTTAGCATTCTTCTGTATAGCCACATCTCAAAGGCTTCGATTTTCTTGATGGTTGTCACCTTCAATGTCCATGTTTCAACTCCATAGAGCAGAATAGACCACACGTAGCATTTCAGCATTCGGCATCTGACTTCCATGTTTAGGGCTTTATTGCAGAATAGTGTTCTTATTTTCATGAAGGACTGCCGTGCAACTTCAATCCTTGTCTTTATATCTATTTCTGGATCCCACCATTCATTAAGCCAGCAACCAAGATATTTATATCTTGACACTTGATCAATATTTTTCCCATTGAGTGTCAGTTTCATTGATGAGGCTGGATGTTTGCTGATGATCATGTATTTTGTCTTGTTGATGTTTATATTTATTCCCATTCTTTGGCTTTCTATGTATACTCTGTCAATGAGTTTTTGGAGATCCATAATGTTATCTGCAATTAGTACGGTGTCATCTGCATATCATAGGTTGTTAACAATCTTTCCATTTATTGTGATTCCCTCTGGACATTCTTCCAACGCTTTTTTAAAGATTACCTCTGCATATATGCTGAACAGGAGTGGTGAGAGCACACATCCTTGTCTCACTCCTCTTTTGATGTTAACATCACTGGTGGTAATGTTGTCTAATTGAACAGTAGCTGACTGATTCCAATACAGATTTGTCATTAGTCTTATGTCTTGTTCGTCTAGCCTTGTTTGTTGAAGGACTTCTATTAAGTTAGTGTGTCTGACTTTGTCGAATGCTTTTTCAAAATCTATGAAACACATAAAGACAGATTTCTGTTTTTCAATGCATTTTTGTATCAATATTTGGGTACAGAAAAGGGCCTCTCTAGTACCAAAACCATTCCGAAAGCCGAATTGTGTTTCACTTAGAGCTTCTTCACTTTTTCTATAAATGCGATTCTGAATTACTTTCAAAAATATTTTTAATGTTTGGCTCATTAGACTAATAAGTCGGATGTCACCACAGGAATTCGCTTTGGGTTTCTTTGGGATAGTGATAAATGCAGATTTGAGCCAATCTGATGGAAATTCATCACTTTCATATATTTCATTAAATAGTTTTTCAAGAAGTTTGATGTTATCTGGTTCTATTAATTTTAAAAATTCTATTTGCACACCATCTTTTCCTGTTTTACTTGTTCGTATAGCATTCTCTATTTCGCATTTCATGATTGCTGGTCCTTGAATGTTATCTTTTATATTTATAGGCGTCTGTCTAGTATCATTGAAAAGTTCTGTTACATATTTTATCCAAATCTGTGCTTTATTCTCTTCTTCTAGAACTATTTTTCCATTTTCGTCTCTTAGAGACACTATTTGCTTTTTCCTCAGTTTTCCGGAAATTTCGTTGATTTTCTTATACAGATTGAAATTATCATGTTTCTTCTGAAGCAGTTCAATTTCAGTACATAAATTTTTCATCCAATTTTCCTCGGCTTCTTTTATTTTTTTCTTGATGATGTTATGTGTTTCTGTATACCTGGCTAGGTCTCTGTTTTTGTACATTCTTCTTGTATCAATAAGAGAAAGAATCTCATCTGTCATCCATTCCTGTTGTTTTATATTATTCACATAACCTACTTCTTCAATACTTGTTGTTAACTATTTAGGCACAGATTTTTGCGAAGATGGTAGGTTAAATCTGGAAATAGACAACAGAATAAGCAAAGCTGGTATGGTGGATAGTCTACTGAATAAATGTACACTGAATAAGAGAAACTGACCAAAATACCAAACTAGCAGTATACAAGACAGTGTTCAAATCAGTTTTAAGTTATGGATTTGAGAGCTGGGTTAGAACTAAAGCATTTGATCAAAGATTAGAGATCACAGATATGTGGGTTCTGAGAAATTCTAATATCTTCATATTAAAAATGAAGATATTGAAAGAAATGTAACACTATTAGCATTCAAGAATGTGTAAGCAGAGCTTATCTAAGGTGATTGGCCACTTAAATAGAATGGGTGAGGAAAGGTTAGAAAACAGATGTTTGATGCCAAGATGGCAGAAAAGAGAACCAAGTGCATTGATTCAGTCATAAGTGTTCAGAAGCACTAAATGTTAGATATAACAATACTGAAGTGCTCACAAGTCATTGTGCTTAGATTTGCTACCCTATTCATTTGAAGTCAATCACTTGGATCGCTAATCTTTGTTCTTCTCTTAGGACAATTATGTATTCAGCAATAGGCTCTATATTGGAAATTTCTTTGATGGATTGACAAGATTTCATGGTCCTATACAAGGTATCTGATAATTGCTGGGCTGCAAATTATTGTTATTATTATTACATGACACCTCCAGGGAGTCCAAAGACTCTTGTTGGAAGTTTTTTTCCACTTGGTTAGACAATAATATATCCTCAGGACTGAGGCAGCTCATGGTCAAGGTGGACCAAGCTTTCATCACTACTTGTCTTGGTATCTCCCATAATGTAAAGCACATCTCCTTGCAGACATGTATAATGCTATGCATTTATGGAAGGGCCATTACTGGTTTCGACCTTTATTAAGGTCTCGTCAGTGAAAGCCAGAGCAAGAAGTGGTGATACTAAGGTAGAAGCAATGGAGAAGTCATATTTACCTATAAGAGTTGCCAAAAGGTGTCTCACCTTATTATTAAATTACTCTGGATTTAGAGAAAGATGTTGGAAGTTTTTTTCCACTTGGTTAGACTATAATAAATTTAGTTTAATCCTTTATCCAAATGTAAACAAACAAAGTTTGTGCCTGAAGTATCTTTAGGACTGAGGCAACTCGTGGCAAAGGTGGACCAGGCTCTCATCTCTACTTAGCTTAGTATCTCCCATAAGGCAAAACAATGCAAAAAAAAAGACTTGGATTCACCATTACACACCAGAATCCAAACAGCAGTCAAAACAGTGGACAGAAGCTGGTTGTTCAGTACCAAAGAAGATAAAGTTGGTCTTCTTTGGTGCTGAACATCCCAAAGCACCGATGCCGTGACCTTTCCTGCTGATGGAATCAGTGCTTTGGGATGCTAAAGGCATTTTGTTTATTAATTATCTTGAAAAGGGTAAAACAATCAGGGAATATTATTCCAATCTTTTAACCAGACTAGACGAAAAAATTCGTGAGAAAACACCCGGTTTGCAAAAGAAAAACATCATCTTTCATCAGGACAATGCACCTACCTGACCACCAAGGTGTTTTGGCAATGGGAAAATTAAGCGATCTGCACTATGAATTGTTGGAACATCCACCCTATTCCCTAGATTTGGCTCCCTCTGACTTCTATCTCTTCCCCAAACTAAAACTCTTTCTCGCTGGTCAGCGTTTTTCTTTGAAGCAAGAGATGATTGCAACTGTAGAGGGGTATTTTGCAAATCTTACTGAGAACTGCTACAGGGACAGGATAATGGCACTGGAGCATCGCTGGAATAAATGTGTTAGTCTTAAGGGAGATTATGTTGAAAAATAAAAATAATTTTGAAATTATAAATTCGTGTTTTCATTGTTAGGCCGAGAACTTTCCAGACTTCCCTCGTATTAATGCAAGCAGAAGTGTTTATGCTAGTCATTACTTTAATTATTATGCAGGATATTCTTGATTTTACAGAATGTTCAAAAATATAACTATCTTTATTTCATGATTTAATTATTTTTCTCAATATCTCTAACCTGAATTTTTAAACTCGCTATTAAAATAAAATGGTTTACACTTACCCAGAAATGCTACTGAAATGGCAGGAGGTTTTGCTTGACAAAGGAGAGAAACTCTGCTAATTATTCCTAGAGAACCTTCTGATCCAATAAAAAGTTGCTTTAAATCATACCCCGTATTGTCTTTTCTCATACTAGATATAAAATCCAAAATTTTACCACTTGGAAGGACCTTAAAATAAAAGCATGTTTGCTATTATGCATAATTCGTTACAGAAAAACTAAATTAATTCTGAGCAGTGATAACTAGTAATCTAATAAAAATCTGTGAAAATCTGAGTATAGTAGTTTGAATACAATAATTGAAATTAATATGTGGTAATAATTAACCGCATGAGGAGTAGAAAGAGCAGGTGAGGAAGCTGACTTGGTAAGGTTGACTAAATGAGGCCAAAATATTCTAGGTAGTTCTTTTGCTACGTGGCCAGCAGAATAATAATTGTTGGAAGGATGTAACTACACAGAAAATAGTTGTAATATTATGTGAGCAATTCATAAAAGTATTTCAACTTCATGAATGTGACATCAGATGGTGGTGACTGTGCATTTTGGGATGTACTTGTTTTACATGAGTCATACGTTAGGTCAAATTCCAAAGAAATGGAAAAATTGTCCTGTTTTATAAGAGAGATGATAAGACTAAAGCTTTGAATTATAGGCCAATCTCTGTCTAGAGTTGTGCATGATATAGAAGTTAAGACAAACGAGAGTGGGATTAGCAGTTCAAGGTTATAAAGCATAAGATTTTAAAATTTGGGAAGCAAAGATGGAATGCAGAGTATACAACTGGTGGAGATATCTTAGAGGAGCTGTAGGAGATGAGAGATCTGCAGAGTGATGGTGGGTAAGGACTTAAAATTTAGGGAATACTGCTAAAATTGTGACAATAGCACAATGAATGATGGCCATGATGCAAAGTACATTTAGGAGTAGAAATAATAAGGTTTCATTGTATAAGACCGAGCCATATATGGATTACCGTGCACTGATTTGGTCATCCACATTTCCAGAAGGATGAATAGATATTGGAATAGGAGATGACAAAAGTGGTTTCTGGTCTTTGGAATGCTGAGTATAAAGAAACATTGAGGAAATGCATTTCGCACAGTCTAACAGAAGGATGGGGGACGAAGACATCCCTGGAAGCTGTATGTAGTAGGTGTGAATGGGGAAAGAGAAGTAGATTTTTTGCACAGAGAGTGGTGGGCGATTGGGATGCATTGCCTGAGAGCATTGTCAGTTCTAAGTGAATGTGTTTAAGTCATGATTTAATCCACTAACTTCACCACAATTGATGAGCTACACATGTGGCAATGAATACTCCCATGGATTTTGCCTCTATGGAGATCTGATGATGATTATTATTATTACAGCAACCTACATGTATCAGCAAACAAACAAACATACTGAACGCTAAACGTTTTCATGCTCACAGTATTCACAACACATTCTGGTAATGTGTTCTGCTCACTAACCACTGCCAAATGTAAAAAATCCATTTTCTAACATCCCTCTTCACCACACTTTTACACAATTTCCAGGGATAGTCTCTCATTCTTTTCCCTGTCACCTTCCACTCTTTTAATAATCCTCTCTCCCCACCACTAACTTCTCTATCGTATCACCTTTTTTTTTTCCTGAATATCCAACAACTTGGCCATTTAATTCTTTTAACCTTTCCTTGTAACAAACATTCTAGAGTCCTGATATTACCTGGGTTAATCATCTCCATACCTGCTTCAATGTTTCCATATAAAAGTAAAAAACAGTACCTGACCAGATTTAAAAACCAGTTCATGTGTGGTCTCACCAATGATTTATACAGTGACACAACCACCTTCTTATCACTAGTTATCAATATACTTTTTCAGCAGCAATTTATCCTCTAAACCAGCATTTCTTACATGTTTCAAGACTGTTAAATGTTACATAAAGATTTCTTTTTGTGTAACTACTAAGAAATTTTGATAAATTATGAGCAAGAAATGACAATGAACCATTAGTGCAAAATATTTTAACCAAGAAAACATTTGCTAAGAGACAAAATGGCCTCATCTACTCCCTAAGGGAGTAGGCAAGGATTTTAGCCCGGCAAGGCTAAAATCCAAGACATGGATCTAACCTCTTTAGAGACTGAAGGGAAATCTACTCCACCATTGACCAATCAGAGATGGCTGGCCCAAGACTATCACTAATTTAAATCTAGTGAGGAGAGGATGACAGAGAAGTGCCACTACTTCGTGTTAATAACACAATATATTATTTTCTGAAATAATACAAGTTTTACAGTCAACTGTTGTATATTGGAAGTTTTTTCCCACTTGGTTAGACTATAATAAATTTAGTTTAATCCTTTATCCAAGTGTAAGCAAACAAAGTTTGCGCCTGAAGTATATTCAGGACTGAGGCAACTCGTGGTAAAGGTGGACCAAGCTATCATCACTACTTGTCTCAGTATCACCCATAATGCAAAGCACATCTCCTTTGCAGACATGTATAATGCTATGCATTATGGGAAGGGCCACTACCCAGACCAGTTTCAACCTTTATTGACCACCTTCGTATCACCACCTCTGGGTCTGGCTCTCACTGACGAGACCTCAATAAAGGTCAAAACAGTCAGGGTAGTGGCCCTTCCCTTAATGAATAGCATTATACATGTCTGCAAGGAGATGTGCTTTGCATTATGGAAGATACTAAGACAAATAGGGATGAGAGCTTGGTCCACCTTTACCACAAGTTGTTTCAGTCCTGAAGATACTTCAGGTACAAACTTTGTTTGCTTACACTTAGATAAAGGATTAAACTAAACTTATTATAGTCTAACCAAGTGGGAAAAAACTTCCAACATCTTTCTCTAAATCCAGAGTAATTTAATAATAAGGTGAGACACCTTTTGCAACTCGTATAGGTAAATATGGCTTCTCCATTACTTTCACCTTAGTATCGCCACCTCTGGGTCTGCTCCCACTGACGAGACCTCAATAAAGGTGGAAACCAGTCTGGGTAGTGGCCGTTCCCTTAATGCATAGCATTATACATGTCCACAGGAGATGCGCTTTGCATTATGGGATCAGCAAATAGCTATATGTCGCTTGTCAAATCCTTCCCAATATCATTAATGTACAGATTAAATAACAGTGAATCAAGTACAGATCTTGTTGTACACCAATGTTTGCCTTAAATCTTGCAAACACATATCCCTTGTATACTACTTTTTGATATCTGTCAGTCACTCATCTTCTTATCCACACTAATATTCTATAATCCTAACCCATATTTTCCAATTTATATAAAAGTATACCATGATCTAATCTGTCAAAAGCTTTCGCAAAATCCAAAAGTATCACGGTGTATCTATTCCCTTTGTCTAGTTCAATGCAAGTTGCTAAAACATGATCTTCTCTTAGTAAACCCATTTCTGAATGCGAGAACTAACCAATTTTTCCAAAATCTTCACCACCAATCCTGAGATACTAATTTGTTGATAGTTGGATACATCGGTGTTTGCACCACTCTTGTGCAATAGAATTACCATATATTATTTCCATTCCTGCAGAATCTTCCCAGTTCTGAGACTCATATTAAACAGCCTGGTCAAAGGAATAGCCAGTTCAGCCAGACACCCTTTTAGTGCACATACTGATATCCCATCAATCCCTATTGCCGAATTCTTATTCAGTTTGTGCAACAGCTCCGATAGCTTTTCCTCATACACCTGAGTTTCTTCATCCAGTGAAGAGTAGCAGTGAGTTCAATGTTGCATACACAAGGTTTATAGCTTTTAACAAAATGGGCACTCATTAGTTGAACAACCTCTTCTACATCTGTTACCCCTCACGTCAATTGCATTTAGAAGAGTTATTCTTTCATATTCATTCTTTCTTTTACTTGCAGAATATCAATAGAATTCTTGTGGGTTATCATTAGCATGCCCAGCTCGTTTCTTTTCATACTCAGACTTTCCTTTCCATACTATAGTTGTGATTATTCTAGCCTGCTGCTTATAATTTTCATAATGGACATAACCCTTATGTACACAGTATTCCTTCCACATCATCCTTTTTATACAAATCTCTTGCTTCATAAAATTACACAACCTTCTGACCCCTACCCTATTTATTCTTTGAATCATTTAAGTATTGTTCAAATGCTTCCCATGCACTGTCGATATTCTTCCCAACCAGCAACCAATACCATTCCACTAAACTCAATATACTGCTCTGTTGGTAATAATTTCCTGATTTGTAGTTCAGCATATAACCTTTTCTGAATTGAATACTTCTCAAGTGAGTATGGTACGATCACTGTCATCAATTGGAGCTTAGAGGATCTCACTGTCACCAAATGACAGTGAGATCCTCTGTAACCTAGGTCTCAGAGGAAACTTTCTATCCAAGTGAACATTCCAAGTCAGAGGGGGAAGTATGCTATCTTGGCTGTATCATCGACAGGGTGACCCCAAAGGCTCTGTCTTAAACACAGTACTTTCCATCAAAGTTAACTGAATCGTTGAACAGCTTCTGCCCACTGTAGACAATACTATATGTTGATTTCACAATTTATTGTCACTCTTGTAACATGTGGGCAATTTAAAGACTACTTCAGCAAGCAATTAATGTATTTCTCTGTGGAGTTCAGTTTTCGACAGAAAAAAAAAGTGTCTGAGTACACTTCTGTCGAAAATCATCCAGATCCTGAATAAGAATGGGACAATCTGCTATTTCAGTAACAAGAGAAGCCAGGTTCTTGGGACACATCTCTGAGTGAAAACTTATGTTCATTGTGCACGTTCATCAACTAAGAGAAAAGTGCAAAAGAGTATCGAATCTTCTTTGTTCTGTATCCTCTAGTGAATAGGATGCAGATCAATCTTCATTGCTTCATCTTTATTGTGTGTTTTTACATTCAAAGCTGGATTATGGGTCTTAAGTCTATGGTTCTGCAAGCAAGAATAATCTGCAATAGTTGGATTCCATCCATCATCAGGATATACAATAGTTACTGGTGCCTTTTGCACATCACTCACTCAAAGTTTTTATGTTAAATTAAATCAACTGGCTCTATCATTTACATGGAAACAGCTGTCTCTTAATCCTACCAGATTATGCTACATGGACTAGTCTCTTTTCTTTGCATTGGAGCACTCAATATCACATGTATCAAACTGCCATATGTCCTTTTGGTATGCATGTTAAAAAGACTATGCAAGCTGTTGACATGAATTTTGACAACAATTCCTGCACCAAACATAATAGTGTCCTTAGACGGCAGGTTTGCACTAAATCCTGCAACCTCTCACTTTTTCAACTATACAAGTCTCATACTCCATCATGTCTACCTGCAAGTGTTTAATGCACAGAGAGCAGCCCACTCTGATTTCTTGCCCATCTGTACTGATGCTTGTGTTGGCTGTGCTTCCTGACATTACTATCTTCAGCCAGATCCCACCTAATGGCAGTAATTATACAGCAGAGTTGTATGTCATTCACTTGTGCATATAAAAGAAAACCGTGACCAAAAGTCTGTAATTTATACACTCATTGAGCTCTTTACAGGCTATCTCTCCTATGTATAATCCACATCCAGTGTTGTATGAGGTGTTACACCTGTTATACAAAATGAAAACCCTTAATTTCAAAGTTGGTTTGTGCTGAATTCCCAGCCAGGTAGGAATTATTATTACCTTTTAAATTAAGGGGATATTAAATCCCACATTGTTTTAAAACCGAATAAGAAACTCAAAGATTGGAATCAGAGAGTTTCATGCCGAATATAGTATAATAAACTATAAAAGTATCAGCGACTACTAGCGTGAGCAAAGGCACGTAGTCCTAGTACGTAGTACAAACACGGGCAGCTCGTAGCAAAGATGGCAAAGTTCTGATCGCTATTCTTGGTATTTTCCATAATGTAAAAACACATTTCCTAGGAAATGTATGCTGTTATTACATTATGGTGGGAGGTCACTACCCAGACCAGTTTCAGCCTTTATTGAGGCTTCATCAGTGAGTAGCTAGACCAAATTAATACCAAAGGATATAGAGAAAAGAACTTATATACTCTGCTATACGAGTTGTCAAAAAGGTGCACCCATTAAGTTACTTAAATATAATTATAAACATCAATTTAGTTTTTCCTGAAAAAACTTTAGTTTTTTCAGGAAAAACTAAATTGATGTTTATAATTAAATCCTCAGTATTCATTAAATAAATCTTTAAATTTTAATTATCAACGTTATTTACATGATCAGCAGCTCACCTTCATCATGCAATAAATTTGAATCTTTAGTGACAATACTGTAATTAAATTAAAACAAACAGTTTCATTATTGCCTGTCCTTTTATCATTTCGGAGTCATATAACCTTTGAGTTTATCATAACTTTGTGTTTAAAACCAGCACTGTAACTTGAACGTTTCTCCATATTTCAAGCAAAAATTACCAGTAATTTACAAGACTTGAGATATGTCATGGCCAGTTCTTCACAAATGACTAATGAGAAGTGAAAGTGGAATGTAAAATGGACAGCAATGGTAGGCCAGTAGAGATAGTGCAGCTATGAAGGCGCACACGTGAATTGGTGCAGTATTAGCAAAAGATCACGTGATTCAATGACAAAGGCAAGCCGCCGATTGTTGAGCTGAAATGCTGATTCTCTTAAAGCGAATTCCAAAATATCTGAAACTGACATAACAGCATTCACTATTTCTTAAAGTTTTTTTGTATGTGAGGTATATGCAAAACTTTTTAATTTCTTTTTCTGTAAAGTAAAATCAGGGGTGTGAGATATACACAAGGGCGAGTTATACTTAAATAAATACGGTATTATTATATGGCCACTCCATGTAGTCAAAAGACTCAGAGTTGTGGTTGCTAGTTAAACTCTATAACCCACACACCCTCTATCTGTCTTCACTTAGTCACTTATCTCTGAATCCTCTCAACCACCTCCTGATCCCCAAGAAATGCAGGTGACCAAATCTGTTTACAGTAGTTAACATGTGGCCAAATCATAACCTTATAAAGAGAGATAATAACCTTCCTATCTTTACTTGTCAATGTGTTCCTCAACATCCAAGTAATCCTTTGAGCTATTCTGCTAACTCGTGCAATATGTCTAACGGAAAGGCTAACGTAAAAAAACAGTGCAAGAATGAGAGAGTTTCTGAAATGAAGGAAAGAGTGTTGTATGGTGACTCGTTATTAAGAGGGGTGATAGATGGCAGTGTAACTAAATCGTACTTACCGGGTGCGAAATTTAAGGATGTAAGTGAGAGTATTAGAGTGCAAAAACAGAGAGTGAAAGAATTAATAATTGTGGCGGGTACAAATGAATTGAAAGGTGATAAATTTTTTATGAGAGAGGACTTGAAAGTATTGTTAAAGGTAGCGAAAGAAAAGAGTGACAGAGTTAGAATGGTTAGTCTGTTGCCGCGGTATGACAGAGAGGAGTTTAGGAGGAGGGCCATAATCGCAAATGACATTATGCGTAGGTTATGCAGACGGTGTGGTGTGGAATTCGTGGACGTGTGGAATGAGTTTGAAGGGCGAAAGGACTTATACAAGATGGATGGCCTGCATTTGAATGGACTTGGTGTGCGGAGACTGAAAAGAGTGTTGCTAAATGAAGTGAAAATGGATGTGCAAAACCAGGGAAACTAGAACTACCAAGGAGGGGGGGGGGGATGGATATGCAGACATCAGTGAGACAGATGAGTGTAAGAATGTATATAATGTACCCGAGCCAGCAGTAAGGACAAAAAATGGGAATGGGTCATTTAGAATAACGCATCAATATAGGGGTGGGACTAAGGGATCACTGCATTTCATGTATACTAATGCCAGGAGTATTAGGAACAAGAAGGAAGAATTTTTGGCCTTGATTGGCTCTTCCTAGCCACAGGTTATTGGTATTAGTGAAACATGGCTGACGGAAGAAGATATGGTTAGTGGGATAGAATGTGTAGGTTATAGTGTGTTTAGGAGGGACAGAGAGAATAAAATAGGGGGAGGGGTATTATTGATGATAGCTGATGAACTGCAGCCAAGGAGAATTGAAGATGTATCGCAGGATAGTGAAAGGAGCTCATTTGAGGCTATTTGGTGTGAGATTGAGACTGGCAGAATAAAATATACAGTTGGGTGCTGCTATAGACCAGGTGATGGAATAGATGGTGGAGATAGTATGCATAGGGAAATTGATGAAATGAGTGGAAGGAGGGTAATTATTATGGGGGATTTCAACTATGGTAACATTGATTGGAAGGAGGAGAGGACACATGTGAGGAAGGAAAAGGATTTTATTCAATTATTAAGGGATAACTATATGAGACAGCATGTAATTGAAAATACTAGGGGTGTGAGAGTGCTTGACCTGGTAATAGCATCTGAGAATTTCACTGTAATGAATATGACCATGTTGCCACCTATTGGTGAGAGTGATCATAAGGTCTTGACCTGGGAGGTGGCTAAAGGTGTGGAATTTTCGATTAAGACAGGGTATATGTAGAATTACCGTACTGGCAAGTATGACAAGCTTAGGAGATTGCTTGGATCAGTGCCATGGCATGTACAACTGCAAGGGCTGGACGTCGATAGAGCATGGGAAGTGGTCAAGGAGCATTTACAGGAGGTAATGGCGGATTGTATACCTAGGGTCCGAAAAGTAAAACAAGTAGGGGTTAAATGGATGAATAACACCATTAAGCTTGAGCTGCAAAAAAAGAAACAACTGTGGAGGGAATATAAAGAAAGGGGTGACCTGCAGGCACATGAACGGTATAAAGTGCAGGCCAGAAAGGTAACGAGTGTAGTAAAAAAAGCAAAAGCGGATTATGAAAGGAAACTAGCTTTGCAAGCAAAAGAGAATCCAAAACAGTTCTTTCAATATGCTGCAAGCAAGAAAAAAAACTGTACACGGCAAAATGATTTTAAGGAATGACGATGGTAAGGAGGTCACTGAATCAGTCGATATAGTGGAGTTACTGAGCGTGCACTTTGCAAAAGCATATCATCCAGGTGATGACATTGAAAAAGTGAAGGAACCATTAGTTTATACGGGAATAGTGATGAATGAAGTGGAGGTGACTAGTCTATTACAGAACCTTAATGTGAACACATCTGTGGGATTGGATGGTATACCGGCATGGGTCTTGCGTGAAGCGGCTAAAGAATTATCAGTGCCCTTGATCTGTTTAATCTGAGTCTCAGGTCTGGCTTAGTCCCGAAGGTGTGGAAAGAGGGGAAATTAGTTTCACTGCATAAAGGAGGATCCAAGACTACGGTTGCAAATTACCGACCGATCAGCATATCAGGAGTCGTTGTCAAGATCTTAGAGAAAGTATTCAAGGGAAAAATACAGGAATGGATTGATGAAAACGAGATACTGTACAGGGGATAGCATGGCTTTGTGAAGGGTAGATCATGCTTCAGTAACTTGCTCAAGTTTTATAACAAGGTGACGGCTGAACCTGGCAAAGGCGTTTGACAGGATACCACATGGAATACTAATCCGTAAACTACAACATATGGAAATGGATATAGGGTTGGTGAGATGGATAGGTGGTTGGTTGATGGAGAGATATCAAAGAGTAGTTTATTCAGGAGTAGAGTCCAAAAGACGGCCTGTGACTAGTGGTGTGCCGCAGGGTTCTGTTCTTGGACCACTGCTGTTTAATCTGTTCATTAACGATATAGGGAAGGATCTAAGCGGAACAATTCATTTGTTCGCTGATGATGCAAAGTTGGGTAGGGCAATAGTGAATGCAGAAGATGTCAAAGTCTTGCAGGATGACTTAGATAGATTGGAGTTCTGGGCTAATGAGAATGGATGTCAATTTAATGTGACAAAATGTAAGGTTATGCATTTTGGGGTGAAAAGATTAGCAGCAGTATACCACATTGGTGGAACTGTACTCCAAGAGATTGATGAGGCCAGGGACTTGGGAGTGTTGGTGGATAAGGAGATGAAGTTTAGGGGGCACACTGCAAAAGTAGCTAAATCAGCTCATCAACTCACTTGGTTGTTGAAAAATGCCTTGACGAGCAGAGACAAGCAAGTTATTGTACCTCTGTACCGAGCCTTGATAAGACCTCATCTCGATTACTGTGCCCAGATTTGGTCACCTCGGTTCCTTCTTGATGGGGAGGAGGTGGAGAGGACCCAGAGGCGAGTGACTAAGATGATAACAGGTCTATGGAATGAACCATATGAGAATAGGTTGAGGATTTGTGGGTTGCAGAAACTAGTTGATAGGCAGAGGAGGGGAGATATGATTGAGACATTCAAATTGCTAAAGGGATTCTATAGGATTAATTCAGAGGATATTTTTGAGATCAGGACTGGTGGTGGGAGAACTAGGGGACACCTATGGAAGCTGGGCAAGAGTGTGGTTAGCAGGGGTGTTAGAGCTGGGTTCTTTACTTTTAGAGTGGTAAATGAGTGGAATAAGCTGCCAGAGTCTGTTGTGGGTGCTATGACGGTGAACGAGTTCAAGACAAGGTATGATAGATACTGTGAGAATGTAATTGCATAGTTGTGTGGACATGATGTTTAGGGCCTCCCTCGATGAGTCTAAGGACTCCTGGAGTCGCCCGAAATAATAATAATAATAATAATAATAATGTCCTGAATTTCAGATCTCTTTCCACCATCACCCCTAGGTTCCTGGCCTCAATTTCATGTAAACTACTACCATCAATATGATATGAAGTATGTAATCTTTTCATCCTGAAGTGCATTCCTTACACTGAATTGATAACCATTGTGTTTTGCCCACACTACCAATGTATTTAAATAATCTGGAAGATATCTACATCACCTTTATCAACTATTGCCCTCCCTAGTTTTGCATCATCAGCAAACAACTGAATATCCCCATTCAAATCTTACGCTATATCATTAATATATAAATTAGAGAGTAGTGGTCCTAGTACAGAGCCCTGGGGCACTCCATGAGTCATCCTCATTTGCCTTAATTCCACTCCACCATACACCACCATCTGATGTCTATCAGCCATCCTCACCACCAGCCTCTTATCCATTCCCATTTGCTCCAACTTATGTAATAGTGTTCCATGTGGTATTCTGTCAAACGCCTTTGCAAAGTCCAGCAGTATCCTGGTATAGCCATTTCTTTTATCCAATATCACCTTATAAAATGTGAATAAATTAGTGAGTAGGACCAACATTTTACAAAGCCATGCTGCCCCCCTGTAAAGTATCATATTCCTATCCACCCATTCCCAAATTTCACTTTTAACCAATTTTTCCAGCACTTTAACCACTCCTCCAGAGATATAAATTGGTCTGTAATTTGCTGCTTTTGTCTTGAGCAACCTTTATTTAATGGAAAACTATCTTGCCCTCTTTCCACTCCCTTGGAACCTTGCCAAAGCTGAGACTTGGATTAAAAGACTTCATCAGAAGCTCTGCCAGTTCGCTTGTATATTCTCATAGCACACGAGCAGACATATATATTCTCATAGCACACGAGCAGACATATAGTGTCCAGGCCCACTGCTGTATTCATATTGATATTTTTTAATATACTGAGTACTTCCAGTTCATCTACTTCAATATTCACATTAGTCTCTATCACCACAGTAACTGTGAAGTCACCACCTGGATGATATAGACTTGCAAAGTGATCACTTAGTAATTGAGCAATTTCTTCTGCTTCTGTCACTTTCCTACCATCAGCACTGAGTATTAAGAGAAATAAGACTTCAGATGAAGCTGAAAAATCAACACATACTTTCTCCATATACTACTTGACAGTACCACATACAGACTACAGACAAAATATATAAGATCAAAGCTAATTGCTCAATGGCAGGAAGCATCGACAAACAAATTACATGACATTAAGCCTGCAATGAAGCACTGGCATTCTAGTCAACATAGAAAGAGAAGAGAGGAAGTTGTTCTTCCTAGGCTGTTATCACATGATGTTATCATATGTTATCAGATTCAGACATATTACATGATGTTTTTAGCCTATTACAAAGAATTAATTTGTACAAACACATTTGACTGTAATTTTATTTATATGTGGATACTGCATTGCTTAGCTTAATTTTTGTATATTTCTGTATTATTTACTAGTTTATCTTGGACTATTTATTATTGCTGTTATTGCTGTAGCCTTTGATCTTGTATATTGCAGTGATGTTTATTGTAATTTTGTACATATGGAGATACTGCAATGCTAAACTTAATTTTTGTGTATGCATATTGTTTACTAATTGGTCTTTAACTATTTATATACTGTTGTAACTTTTGACCTTGTGTACTGCTGTAACCCTTGCTGTAATTTTATTTATACTTAGCTACTTGTATTGCTTGACTTAGTTTTTGTACATGCACATTATTTACTATATCTTTGAATATTTATGTATTGCTGTAACCTTTGCTGTTCTTGCATCAATAAACCATAAACCAACCAACCTTCCCCATAGCTAGCCAATAGCACCCATGGAGGGTGCCCAAAGGATTTCAGGCTTTAAATAGTCTAATTTCTTCTACTTATTGGTTTGTTGTGTCTCTCTGTATGTGTGTGTTATCGCAGTTTTAATGTTGCATTCCCGAAGATGTCTCTGTGACAGATAAAATATCGGAATGATTAAACCTGTTGTTTAATTATTTTTCTTTGTGCTGTATTTATTCCATGGAATTTTATTATGAATATGCATATTCATAGGTATTCCTATGAGTGTAAGATTTCACTCCAGCTAAAGTATACTTCATATCTTTGTGTTTCTTTTTTTATTTTCACCAGTGGTTTCCTTTTCTGTATGCATTAAAAATTACTAGTTTATTTTTAAATGAATTTTTTGATGCTACCAAGAGCAACTAGTATTGTGATAACAAAATTCACTTATGTGACACACAATGGGGCTACTTTAGCACACATGTGGATATCCCAGAAAACGTTATTCAGGTGCCTCTGTTGTGTAAAAAAATACCACTATCCAAAAACGCAATTTCTCAGTCTATTTGGATAAAACCCATTTGGATAAATTCATCTTAGCATTATATAATTGTTTTCCTTTTTTGTATGTGTGAAAGTATGAGGTCTGAATTCATTTAATTCTTTAATTCTTGGCAGTTAAGATTGATTTGCATGTTAAGGCCTAAGTGCAGGGAGGACATCATGTTGAAGGTTTAATGGAGGTATTGACAGCACTAGGAAAGATTAAAAACTATTTTTAATGCTTCCAGTATTTCGTCTCAATCACAGACATCATCAAGATCACAATTGTAAAACACACAAAAAGACAACATAATACTGAATAAAACAGGTGGCTATGACTCTAGGGTCCTTACCTAGGTAGTGCTACATCTATGTGTGTATGTTTGTAGGAGGCATAGGTTATAAATTCGGATATCTGAGAATTAGTGTTGCCCAAATTTTGGGAAGTTTCTTATCATATTTGTTTACATTTGATTGATTTAGTGCTGCTGCAGATTCCCAAAACAGCCTTTCTTCCTTAAATTTACTGCGATGTGGCATGTCGGTTTTCTTCCATGAGATCCTGTGAGTGATATCAAATACATGGTCTGCAAGACCACATTGACCATGGTCGTGATTGCAGGTGTAACTTTTGTGTTCATAATCTCAGAGAGAGAGGATGAAGCTATCTTTGATAAAACAGATAACGGGCAGCAAGTTCAAGTGGGGCTTAAAAGCTGTACAGTGGTTGTATTTTTTTTAACAACCTGGCTATTTTTTCAGATGTGGGGGATGGTAGTGGCACTTCTGAAATCTTTCTAGAGGGATGGCTGCAGATTGTGGAAATGTGGTTATTTTTAAATTCTTTACAAACTGTAGCCATTGGATAGGAAGGTGTTGTGTATGTGACTGAAGTTCTGTTGAAAGAGAGGTTTCACTGGAAAAAAAAATTGTAGGCTCTATTAGTTAGTTTTAATAATGCGATATTGTTGAGAAGGGTTGTGGATACATCAGCCTGCGTGAGTGGGTTTTTTGTATACAGAGAAGGAGAGGTTGCCATTTGGAAATCACTAAGGTGTCTAAGAACAATAAACTACTGTTATTTTCCTTTTCCATTGTAAACTGGATTCTTGGATGTATAATACTATTGAAGTGACAGAGGAAGGAGTCTAATTTGTCTGGGCCATGAGGCCAAATAGAGAACACATCATCTATATATTTTAGCCAGATAGAAGGTTGGGAGGGGGAGACGTTTTCTTTGAAGAACAATTTATAAACAGAACTGCTGCGGGTTCCCACCACCACTCCACTTGCCAATATTTACATGGAAAATTTTGAACAATGAGCCATAGACTCAAACCCCTGCCCCACAAAAAAACAATTCTATCAGGATAAGATATGTAAATGATTGTTCTCAATTTGTACTGAACTGGATGTGTTTAGAGGTACGAGGGTGGTTTCAAAAGTTCTCGGCCTTGACCACAGATTGCAAAACTATCGGCAAGATTTTTTTTTCCAAGTTGGAAAAAAAAATCTTGCCGATAGTTTTGCATTCTTCTCCAGGTGAAAGTGCAAGTCATTCTATCATGTAGTTTGTTTTATACAGCTGTCTGAAACAAAAGTGTTGTCTGTATCCCTTAAAATGGATAAAATTGAGTATCGTGCGGTTATAAAATTCTTTGTAAAAGAAGGTTTAACGCCAAAAGAAATTCATTTGAAGTTCATTAAAGTTTATGAGCATTCTTCTCCTTCATTTTGACAATTAAGAAATAGGCTGCAGAGGTTAAGCATAGCTGTACCAACCTTGAAGATGATCCACGTGAAGGATGTCCAAAAAGTGTAACTACACCAGAAATCATTGATCAAGTGCACAATATGGTATTGGATGACCGGCGAGTCAAAGTGCATGAAATTGCTGAGACTATGGACATTTCAAAAGAACATGTAGGATATATTTTGCATGAAGAATTACAAATGAAACAGCTTTTAATTTGTGACAAAATGGGTGCTGCACTTGCTCACAGCAGATCAAAACTGCACGTGCATGAAAATCTCTGAACAGTGCTTAGAGCATTTTAACAAGAATAAAACTGAATTTGTGCATCGATTGATTACTATGGATGAGACTTGGATTCACCATTACATACCAGAATCCAAACAGCAGTCAAAACAGTGGTCAGAAGCCAGATGTTCATCGTCAAAGAAGACAAAGTCGGTTCCATCAACAGGAAAAGTCATGGCATCAGCATTTTTGGATGCTGAAGGCATTTTGTTTATTAATTATCTTGAAAAGGGTAAAACAATCACCGAGGAATATTATTCCAATCTTTTTAACCAGACTAGATGAAAAAATTCATGAGAAAAGATCCAGTTTGTAGAAGAAAAAAATCATCTTTCATCAGGACAATGCACTTGCCCATAAATGTGTTTTGGCAATGGGAAAATTAAGGGATCTGCACTATGAATTGTTGTAACATCCACCCTATTCCTGAGATTTGGCATCCTCTGACTTCTATCTCTTCCCAAAACTAAAACTGGTCAGCGTTTTTCTTCGAATCAAGAGGTGATTGCAGCTGTCGAGAGGTATTTTGCAGATCTTACTGAGAACCACTATAGAGACAGGATAATGGCACTGGATCATAGCTGGAATAAATGTATTAGTCTTAAGGGAGATTATGTTGAAAAATAAAAATAATTTTGAAATTAGTAATTCGTTTTTTCATTGTTAGGCCGAGAACATTTCAGACCACCTTCGTACAATAGCTGGTACATGTATTATGTGGCCTACCTGAATGAGTTGCTGACGCCCTGGAGGCCTCTCTTAATAATAATAATAATAATAATATCTCAAAAATGATGGTGAACATTTTGGAAAAACTGGATAAGGCCCATATTCAGGAGGTGGGTGGTGTAGCGTTAGTAATTTACTCACTTTCTATAACAAAGTGACAGCTGAATTAGAAGAAATGGCCACTATGATGCTGGTTAGCTTTGAGAAGAAATTTGACAGGACATGACATGGAAAAATATGTTAAGTAAACCAGAGCAAATGGAAATGGATATGAATCTAGTGTCAATGGACTATGGACAGTGAAACATGAATTTAAGAATAATATGTGATGGAACAGAATCAACATAAAGGCAGGTGATATGTAGTCTGCTACAGGGTTCTGTATTCTGTCCCCTGCTGTTTCATTGAAGATCATGCAAATTAGGATTGAGACCACAGTTGAGGCAGAGATTTGATGTAGCGTTAGTAATTTACTCACTTTCTATAACAAAGTGACAGCTGAATTAGAAGAAATGGCCACTATGATGCTGGTTAGCTTTGAGAAGAAACTTGACAGGACATGACATGGAAAAATATGTTAAGTAAACCAGAGCAAATGGAAATGGATATGAATCTAGTGTCAATGGACTATGGACAGTGAAACATGAATTTAAGAATAATATGTGATGGAACAGAATCAACATAAAGGCAGGTGATATGTAGTCTGCTACAGGGTTCTGTATTCTGTCCCCTGCTGTTTCATTGAAGATCATGCAAATTAGGATTGAGACCACAGTTGAGGCAGAGATGCCTGAGTAACAAGCAGGTTTCAGGAAATGTAAAAGCACTAGTGATCAGATGCTTTGCCTTAGACAGATCATAGAAAAATATAAAGAATTTAGACTCCCTCTGGTAATGTACTTTTTAGACTACTTCAAAGCTCTGGACTGTGTTCAGGATGTGAAACTGTGGGAAGTAAGTAATGAAAAAAATGGGTTTTCCTCAACATGCTATCAGTTTGATAGCCAACTTGTACAGGGAGCAAGAGCCAGAGTAAGAACAAGTGTCGGATTAACTGTTGGCTTCAGGTTGGAAAGGGAGTAAGGCAAGGATGTTTACTTTCTCATCACTTGTTTAGCATCTATGTGAGGATATCACGAATGTAGCATTGGATGAGCTTGAGACAGCAATTAGGATAGGTGGTAGATTGATCAGTAATCTGAGCAATGGCGCCGGTGAAATTTTAAATGGGAGTGCTGCCCATACAAAATAAAAATAAAAATAATTCTTTTTTTCCTAATTGAAAGTTTATTTTTCACTTGGTTAGAGTATAATAAATTTAGTTTAATCCTTTATCCAAGTGTGAGCAAACAAAGTTTGCGCCTGAAAGTATCTTCAGGACTGGGGTAATAATAATCCCTTAATGCATAACATTAGACATATCCGCAAGGATATGTGTTTTGCATTATAGGAGATACTGAGACAGGAGTGTTGGTAGCTTGCTACACCTTTGCAACGAGTTGCCCTGGTGTTGTATCACCTTACCCCAGTCCTGAAGATACTTTCAGGCACAAACTTTGTTTGCTCACACTTGGATAAAGGATTAAACTAAATTTATTATTTTTTCCTAATTAGTAACCAATTTATTAATAAATGAATCTGTAGATTTATTTATTAATAAATTGGTTACTGATTAGGAAAAAAATAATTTTTTTATTTTTTATTTTGTATAGGCAGCACCCCCGCTTAAAATTTCACCGGCTGCCACTGAATCTGAGGTATGCTAATGATACTGTACTCCTCTGTAACGACAAAGAAGAACTAATACAAATTTTTGACAAAGTTAATGAGATCAGTAATAATAGAGAACTTCAGCTCACTCCCAGCAACACAAAGATTATGGTTCTCAGAAGAAATACAGATAGGAAAGCTCTTGAGAAACAAGTATACCTTAATGGAGAAAGAATTGAGGCAATCAGGAAGTTTGAGTACTTGGGATCCATTATTAATATGAAGAATTGCTGTTCCGAAGACGTTAGAAGAAGATTAGGAATGGCTAAAACAACAGTCAGAGACTTGTATAAAATCTGCAAGGATGTATCTATCTCCATGGGAACAAAGTTGAAGGTTTTGTATGCAGTTGTTTTTCAACAGCGACTTATTGATGTGAGAATCTAAATCTAAAGGAATCTAAAGAAGTCAGATAATAAAAGGATAGCTGCTTTCATGGGCATCTACAGAGGTGTGTGTGTGGGGGGGGGGGGGCAAATGAGGCACTCCCCCCACCAGGATTGAGTAAAAAATCTCACAAATTATAATCGTAAGTGATTGAGATATGTAACCTTCACTAGATATGGCTGAAAAATTAACAGTAAAAATAGAAATACCTAGACGATGTTCCATACAGAAATACATATGCAATTATCATGGAATCGCATCTGAAGACTATTATCGGTACCATTGAAAGAAGTTTCAGCACCTTGAGATGTGTGAAAACATGGTTAAGGTCCACTAACTCAGAAACGTGCTTATCAGGTTTATGTATTAGTTAGTGTGCACAGGAAGAAACCAGAAGAGGAAGAGGAAAAGAAGAAATTTATTGAAAAGGTCATTAGTAGATTTGCAAGCGATAGACGGCGAATTCAATTCTTATATGATATGTGATTATTGAAATTATTATCTATATATATATATATATATATATATATATATATATTCATTTTTAATATTAACTGACTTAAAACCCGAGAATTATAACAAAATGAGATTTATTTGAAAACGCAACATGTTTCGTCGAGATTGACTTCATCAGCCGTTAAGAACATAGAAAGATATTAAAAGACACTGAAAATAACATTGAGACACTCTAAGGCTATACAATTATAAAGTTATAATATTCGACTGTGAATTACAGTTATTATGAACTTGAGCTATAGTCCGTGTTAAAGTTCTATTGTTGTACACTTGTGCATGTGTGGAACCACGCGATCTCCAGTATCTGATAGTAGAGATGAAAGAGTCAGGCAAATTATAGCTGCGATTATTGTTCATATGAAGCGGGTCTAAGGTGATTTCTTTTGACTCCACAATGCGGCGTTCCACCTCATCATGGCAAATGTGTAGGTTTGAAGTTGATGCCCAATTTATCTCATGTTGGCGGCTTTCATTGTTCATGTTTACTGAAAACAGGACATGGCCCGACAGAGCAGTTGCTCTGGTTCTCTTATAAGCATTGTCTCTCTGGTGCTCCTCGAGACGCAGCAGGATAGATTTCTCCGTTTGCCCATAGTAAGGCTTTCCGCACTCACATGTGACCTTGTATACACCTGGGAATTGTAGAAGGTTTTGAGATTGTTTATAGTTTGAAACGTGATCTTATTTTATATATATATATATTAATTCTTGTTTCCTTTATATTGTAAAGTTATATATATATTACTTGTATGTATGTGTTTTTGTATTGGTGCAATATTGTATTCTACAATATTGTAAGCTTCCCCCTCCTGGACAATTTTCTGCGAATGACCATGGCTACTTTTAAGATGTGGTGTTACAGAAGGCTATCATATACGGACAGGTGAACAAATGAATGGGTGTTAGAAAAGATCAGTAGAAATTTAAGGCTCCTTAAGGATACTGACAGAATAAAGTTAAAATACTTCGGACACATTGAAAGGTTAGAAGGACTTCTCAGAACAGTGATAGAAAGTAAAGATCTCGGAATAGGAGAAAGGGGTAGACCATCAATGAGATGGATGGCTGGTGTGTGTGTGGAGTGACTGATCTTCAGAGAGTCGAAGCCTCCAGGAAGGCATGCAACAGGACTGCATGCCGAGAACTGCTGTGACACATCACCGAGCATCAGAGTGACCATACAGTATCTGTGGATGCCCAATGAACAAATGGGATGTGCTGTTTCATTAGTATAACTGGGTCAGTCCCAAGGGGGTGGAAAGAGGGAAAAATAGTTCCGCTGCATAAAGGTGGTTCCAAGGCTGCTGTTGAAAATTACCAGCCAATCAGCATAACAGGAATCATTATCAAGGTCGTGGAGAAAATAGTCAAAAGGAAAATACAAGATTGGATAGATGAAAATGGGATACTGTATCGGGGACAGCATGGTTTTGTGAAGGGTAGGTCATGCCTCAGTAACTTGCTCACATATTATAACACAGTGACGGCTTAACTGGATAAGGGTAATGGGTTTACAGTGATTCTAATGGATCTTGCTAAGGCCTTTGACAGGATATCACATGGAATTCTAATCAGTAAATTGCAGCATATGGGGATGGATATAGGGTTGGTGAGATGGATAGGACGGTGGTTGATGGAGAGATATCAGAGAGTGGTTTATTCAGGAGTAGAGTCCACAAGACGGCCTGTGACTAGTGGTGTGCCACAAGGATCTGTTCTTGGGCCACTGCTGTTTAATTTGTTCATTAATGATATAGGAAAGTATCTGAGAGGAACAGTTCATTTGTTTGCAGATGATGCAAAGTTGAGTAGGGCAATAGTGAATGCAGATGATGCAGACGATGATGGATAGATTGGAGGTCTGGGCTAAGGAGAATGGATGTCAAGATAATGTGGCAAAATGTAAGGTTATACATTTTGGGGTGAAAAGATTAGCAGGAGTTTACTACATTGGTGGAACTGTACTCCATGAAATTGATGAGGCACGAGATTTAGGAGTGTTGGTGGATAAGGAGTTGAAGTTTAGGGGGCACATTGCAAAAGTGGCTAAATCAGCTCATCAAATCACTTAGTGGCTGAAGAATACGTTGACAAGCAGAGACAAGCAGGTTATTGTTCCTCTGTATCGAGCCGTGATAAGATCCCATCTCGACTACTGTGCCCAGATTTGGTCACTAGGTTTCTTCTTGATGGGGAGGAGGATGAGAGGATCCAGAGGCGAGTGACCAAGATGATAACAGGTCTGTGGAATGAACCTTATGAGAACAGGTTGAGAATTTGTGGGTTGCAAAAACTGGTTGATAGGTGGAGGAGGGGAGATATGATTGAGACATTCAAATTACTGAAGGGTTTCTATAAACTTAATTCAGAAGATATTTTGTGAACAGGGCTGGTTGTGGGAGGACTAGGGGACATCCATGGAAACTGTGCAAAAGTGTGGTTTTATAGCTGGATTCTTTACTTTTAGAGTGGTGAATGAGTGGAATGGGCTGCCAGAGTCTGTGATGGATGCTGTTACAGTGAATGAGTTTAAGGCAAGGTATGATAGATACTGTATGAATGTTGAATAGTGGTGATGAATATGATTTGGGGCCTCCCTCGATAAGTCTAATGACTCCCAGGAGCTGCCCCTAATAATAATAATAATAATAATAATTATTATATTGGGAATTCAAGATAATATTTATTGTCTAGGGAGGAGTTTAGGGGCAGCGCAAAGAAATTGTTCTGCAAAAGGACTGAAAAGGCAATGACCAATGCACCAGACAATCATGGAAGGAGAAGAAGCTGGTTGAGGAGGCTAAGCACTACCAATTAGATTCAGTCGGGCTTTCTTCGACCAAGAGGAGAGGCTCTGGAACACTCGACCTGGATGAGGGGTGGAAGCTCTACTACTCTGGTGTGAGCCTGACAATGTCTGCTCAGGAGGGTGTGGGGATACTAGCAAGCTCCCAACTGTCAGACTGTGTTGCTGAGTGGAGCCCATTGAGGGGTCTGGTATATGTGTGTGTTAAGGCTCCAGATGAAAAACCACAACTTGGCTGTGGTGCAAGCCTATGCACCTAATTTGTTGGAACAGATTACCAGACATGGAGGGGTGTGGTTGGGAAGAATGAAGACCCTGACCTTAAAGCAAATGGGTTGAAATTATTGGACTTCTGCTGTACTAACAGCTTGTCCATAATGAATACCTTTTTCCAGCACTGAGAAGTCCATAATTATACCTGGTACAGGGATACACTTGGGCAAAGGTCTCTGATTGACTTCTTTATAGTCTCTGCAGACCTATTTTCCCCAGTGCTGGACGTTCGTGTGAGGAGAGGGGCAGAACTGTCAACTGACCACCACCTTGTTGTCTGCACTTTATGGCTACAGAAAACAAATGCTACCATCAACGCTGGTAGACCTAAGCAGCTATACTGCGTGAAATGGGAGGCATTGGAAAATGAGGCCGTGAGGAAGAATTTTACAGATAACATCTCCTCCAGGTTCAAAGAGATTCCCAAGCATACTACAGATGTTCAGGAGGAGTAGGGTCTGTTCAGAACAGCTGTCACTGCTTCTGCACTCTCATGCTGTGGCAGAAAAAGGCTCAGCATCGTGACGGGCAGTGAGAAAAGGACACCTTGGTGGAACCAAGAGCTCAAAAAGCTGTCTGGTCAAAACAGGAGACCTACTTAACATGGCTTGGGGTCAGGTGGCCTGAGATGCGTTTCCGGTATACACTGAGGCGCAAAAAGTTACTGCTGAGGCAGTAAAGACAGCAAAACAGAAGGCTTGGGAATCCTTTGGAGAAAGATTAGATTAGACTTATCCTATGCAAATGCAAACAAAGTTTTCTGGCAGACCATCCACCACCTTTGAGGGAAGAAATCGTGCACACAGGGGCAATTAAGGCCTCTGATAGTGTACTTTTAACAACTGAGAAGGATATCTTCCACAGATGAAGGGAATACTTTGAGAGCCTTCTCAACCCAGGTGGCCCAGCAGTTGTGGACAAGAAGTGCAGATCGGGATGATGACTAGTCTCACAGCAGAAGAGGTCCATTTAGCAATAAAATTGCTAAATCAGGCAGGGCTGCTGGAGATGATGAAATTCGGCCTGAAATGCTAAACGTCTTAAATCGAGATGGTGTTCTCTGGCTGACTCGAGTGTGTTAGGCTGATTGGATATCTGGGCAAGCACTAAAGCAATGTCAGAGAGCGGCATCTCTCTACCCAGACTGCCTGGGAAAGTATATGTTAGGTGCTTGGAAAGAAGGTGCAGAAGCATAGTTGAGTCAAAGTTCCAAGAAGAACAATGTGGTAGAAGCACAACTTTTGTCCTGGTAGCAGCACAACTAACCAAATCTTCACTTTAAGGCAAGTCTTTAAGAAATCTTGGGAATAAAAATCTTGACACTAAAGTAATGTCAGAGAGTGGCATCTCTCTCTGCTCAGACTGCCTGGGAAAGTATATGCTAGGTGCTTGGAAAGAAGGTGCAGGAGCATAGTTGAGTCAAAGTTCCAGGAAGAACAATGTGGTAGAAGCACATTGTTCTTCCTGGCATATTCTTGGCATATTCCCAAGATTTCTACACATGTTTTGTAGACTTGGAGAAGGCACATGACCAGGTTCCTCAGGATAAGCTTTGGCAAGTAGTACAGGAGTATAGAGTGAATGACCAACTATTAGCTGCCATCAAGTCCCTGTATGCCTGGAGTTTTGTGTCAGGGTAAACAGCAAAAAGTCTGAACCTTTCACAGTCTCCATTGGTCTCCACCAAGGGTGTCTTCTGTCACCTCCTTTTCATAATGTTTATGGACTGGATTGATAGGCACAGCCGAGGCAGTGAGTGTGTTAGAATTGGAAGATGTAGCAATGGACGTCTCCTTTTTACAGATGACGTAGTTTTGATTAGCTCTTCCACAGATGACCTCCAGCAGACCCTGGATAGGTTTGTAGCTGTTTGTGCAGAAGCCGGAATGAAGATTAGTGTGGCCAAAATGGAAACATTGTGGTCTCAAGACAACCATCCCAGTGCACTCTACATGTGAGTGCACTGGGATGGTTGTTAACCTTCTCCACCTTCCCACTGAGGAAGGTGGAGAAGTTTAAATACCTTGGGTCTATATTCACGAGTGATGGAAAGTAGGACATAGAGCTAAATACTCAAATTGGCTTAGCAAGCTCAATATTGCGGGAGCTTGGCCATTCAGTAGTACTGAAGCAGGAGTTAAGCCAGAAGGCAAAGCTGGATGTCTTCAATACAGTCTATGTCCCCATCCTCACCTATGGTCATCCTATTAGTACATCATGAAAGCTGGGTAATGACCGAAAGAATGCAGACACAAATCCAAGTGGCTGAAATGAGGTTCCTGTGAGGGGTTGAGGGATTGACAAGACTTGACAGACTCAGAAGCTCTGCAATTTGGGAAACCCTCAATACTCAACTGCTGCTTCTCCATGTTGAGAGATCACAGTTACGATGGTATGAGCACCTGGTCAGAATTGCCACAAGAGAGGCTCCTCCAGCAGGCCCTCTTTGCCAAGCCAGAGGGTGCGATGACACATGGAAGGCTAAGGACTTGCTGGATAGATTATATCCAAAACCTTGGGTGGACACATCTGGGAGTCCCACCAGAACATCTGAGCTTGGTGGCAGAGGATCGTGACCATTGGAAGTTCCTCTTTCAGCTGCTTCCCCCACAACCCAATTAAGAAAGGTGGGCCTTGAAGAAAGATGAATGTATTTAATGTCTGCTGATGATCCTGAATCAGTAAGGATAATAGTAAGTTAATCTGATGCTGCAGAATGATTTGAACTGACTGACATGCTGAGAGGAAAGGATAATGAATAATAAATTTCAATACAGCAAAAGTTAAAGTTAAGTACTTTTAGCTGAAAAGATTGCAAGCTGTGTATTTTACATTATTGTAAGAGATTTGTGATACAAACCTCTAGAAACTTCTAATAAGTTTCTGTTGGTAGCTCTGATTAGAAACAGCTTTCACCAGAAATTATTAACCACCTAACCATCCTGTTATAATTATTTAATAGGATTCTGGACTCGCCAATGGAATGTATTCATATTGTATTACTTAAATTAGTACTGGTTGACAGTACATAACTAGCATATTATGTCTAATGCATATTTCTTATATGATGAAATGAATGTTTTCCTTATTCAATCATCTATCAAAACTGACAAAAGGCCAACCAGGTTTGTCTCTTATGGAAATGCTATTTATCACTGATCTCAGACTCAAGTCTTAATTCAATTCAAAGAAAACTTAATCATTGTCTATGAGGGTTGTTTGCAAAGTTTGGTAAATTTCCAAAAGACAGTGACACAGTTCATTCATTCATATAAATCAGTGTTGGCATGTATCATCCTTTTCACAACCCCTGGCAAAATTTTAGCGATATGCAATGCATAGTTCTCGTTTGGCAAACATTTAAAATGACCGTGTTTACATTTTTCATGCAGTGACAAAAACTTTTATTTGAAGAAGTGGATAGCTGTGCAGATCAAAACCGAGTTAGATGTAGTTCATGAGGACTCTGCACCAAGATTAAAGACTATTTATTTTTGGATAAATGAGTTTAAATGTGGTCGTAAGATGAAGTGCACTCTGGATGCCTGAATGAGGTCACTACGAATGAAATTATTGACAAAATCTATGATATCGTTATGGAAGACTGCCAAGTGAAAGTGTGTAGATTGCTGAGATTGTAGGCATCTCAACTGAATGGGTGTATAATATCTTGAACAAAAAATTGCACATGAAAAAGCTGTGTGCACGATGGGTACCGTGATTGTCTGTCGATCGAAAACGCATGCGAAAAGACATTTCGATGCAGTGTTTTGCAATGTTTAATCGCAATTCGTAGGATTTTTTGTGTCGATTCATGACTAGAGACAAAACTCGTATCCACCACTGCACACCCGAGTTCCAAGCAGCAGTCAAAATAGTGGACAATGCTCGGTGAAAGAGCACCGGAAAAAGCAAAAACCGTTTAGTCAGCTGGGAAGGTGATGGCTACTGTTTTTCGGGATTCCCAAGGAATTATCATGATAGATTATCTGGAAAAGGATAAGACAATAACAGGAGTCCATTATGAGTCATTGTTGGACTGTTTAAAAGAAGAACTGAAGAAAAAACGACCTAGATTGGCACAGAAAAAAAAAGTGCTCTTTCATCAACACAATGCATCATCTCACACATTGGCCATTGCAATGGGAAAATTGCACGAATTGAGGTTCGAATTGGTTCCACATCCACCGTAGTCTCCAGACTTGGCCTCGTGTGATGACTTCTTGTTCCCAAACTTAAAAATTTGGCTCAGAGGGAAAAAATTTTCTTTGAACAAGGATGTCATCAAGACTGTCAATGACTATTTTGCACACAATTTGACAAATCCTGTACTTTTTAGATGGGATGAAAAAATTGAAAACTCGCTGGACCAAATGTGTAGACTCGATGGCAACTACGTTGAGAAATTAAGGTGATTTTTTCCAAAAAAATGTGTTTCACGTATTTTTTTACCAAACTTTTCAAACAACCCTCATATTAGTGCTGAAGTCATTCTTCCAAGTATATTAAAAAAATAATAATAAATCAAATATTTACAGTTATTATATACATAACATGCAAGGACAAATCATCATATCCTGGATTAAAATATTTAGTCACTCTCACACACTTTCAATTAAACTGTACAAACAATTTGAGTTAAATGTGCATTAAGCCAAAGTAAACAGTTTATTTAACAAAATCATAACAATAAATATGTAGACCAAGTTGTTGTAGCATCACACTAATCCATCAAGCTATGTTTTAAAAAATTAGAATCAACTTTCAACAATACTGAGTGAACTAAACAGAGCACATAATTATATCAATTTGCTGTTCGGCAATTGCCAGTTCAAGGTATTAATAGCCATCCATTTTTCATAAGTGAAGATTTAATGGAAGAAACAAATCAGCTACTTTCTGGCAGTTGATAAAAAAATTCACATAAACACTGCTTCCATTTCAAATTGATGAATATCATTTCTTGCATAACATAATGGAAGTTCATAATGGTTTCTTCTGTTCCAATTACCAATAGCAGTAGGAATTATCAATAACTTCAAGAAAATTTCCTGTAAAAAGTAGCTTGAAAATATTGGTATATGTACCAGTTGCCATTAACAGACTGTCCATGTGCTTCTTAAATAAAATCACTCTTTCATTCCTCAAATTCAATGAAATTCAGGATCTAAATTATTCCATACATTGAATTTGACTGATGATATCAAATGGCTTAAGTCCAGTTAGAATAGAAATGCAACAAAACAATGGTGGCAACAATGTCCCATGTAGCGGTGAGTTTGAGCCTATCTGGTGTGAAGTGGAGATTAACAAAATGAAATATATGGTAGGGTGTTGCTACAGACTCGAGGCTCAGTTACAGAGGACGAAGAAATGCACTGTCAATATAGTGTTTCCATTTATATATGTGTAAATATTTAGCGTTTATAGTTTTTACACCATTTAGTTTAGTAGTTCCTCGGCAGTAAGGAATGATGGTGGCAGCAGCTCCAATTACGAATGGTGTGTCACCAAGTCCTCCGCCATTTAAGGACTCTATTTTGCGTAACATAATAAAGGACTCTGTGGCATGCAGTGCTTGCAGCATGTATGAATCCTGGGAGTTGGATATGTGGTGGGTGAGAGAAGGAGAAGTGTGCATATGTGCAAAATGCAGGCAACAGGAGGAATTAAATGAATTAGATATTTTGATAACCGACCTAGTTGCATCAGGAATGGGAAATGAATGTCAGGGGACAAGTAGTGTGATATGAGAGAATGACAAGCGAAATATGAATGAAAAGATAAGAGTCGGGAGTGTGGAAAGCTTGAATGACTGTGAAGATTTTGGAGATGGTCTTGATGGAGAGAATGAATGGCAGTGAGTAAGAGTGACTAACTTGCAGAGAGAGAGATAGATGAGCTGAAAGAGGAGGAGGAATGTATCAGGAACGAGATGAAAAGTATGAAAGAAAAGATTAGGAGAATGGAAGAGATGAATACAAAGCAAATCAGAGGAGTGAGAGAGAGTTATGGGAATGATAGAAGAGGAGAGAAGAAATGAGAGAGAGAGAGAGAGAGGGGTATGGGAATTACAGAAGAGTACAGAATAGGAGCAGTAGAAGAGAGGGAATGAGAGAGGCATAGGAGCAGTAGAAGAGATCTACAAGAAGAAGATGAAGTGGAAAGAATATCGTGAGAATAACAGTGAGAGGAGTTATGAAATATATATAAAGTAATGAGCATTCTGCAGAAAGCTAAATCAGACTATGAAAAGAAATTAGCCATGCAAGCTAAAGGCAATCCAAAAGAATTTTATCGTTATGCTGCAAGCAAAAGAAAGAACGAATGTGAAAAAATAATTTATTGAATGCAGATGGTACTCTAGTGTTGGAAGCTAATTATTATTATTACGGGCAACTCCAAGGAGTCGATAGACTCATCAAGGGAGGGCCTAACATCATGTCAAGAACAACTATTCGACATTCACACAGTATCTATCATACCTGGCTTTGAACTCATTCACAGTCATGGCACCCACAACAGACTCTGGCAACTCATTCCACTCATTCACCACTCTCCAAGTAAAGAACCTAGCTTTAACACCCTTGCTACCACACTCTTGCCCAGCTTCCATGTATGGCCCCTAGTCCTCCCACCACCAGTCTTATTCTCAAAAATATCTTCTGAATTAATCCTATAGAAACCCTTCGTAATTTGAATGTCTCAATCATATCACCTCTTTTCTGCCTATCAACCAATTTCTGCAATCCACAAATCTTCAACCTGTTCTCATAAGGTTCATTCCATAGACCTACTATCATCTTGGTCACTCGCCTCTGGATCCTCTCCGTCTCCTCCCCATCAAGAAGAAACCCTGGCACCCATATTTGGGCACAGTAGTCTAGATGGGGTCTTATCAAGGCTCGATACAAAGGAACAATAACCTGTTTGTCTCTGCTTGTTAAAGCATTTTTCAGCAACCAAGTGATTTGATGAGTTGATTTAGCCACTTTTGCTATGTGCCCCCTAAACTTCAACTCCCTATCCACCAACACTCCCAAATCCCTGGCATAGTCAATCTCCTGGAGTACAGTTCCACCAATGTGATATACTGCTGCTAATCTTTTCACCCCAAAATGCATAACCATACACTTTGCCACATTAAATTGACATCCATTCACCTTAGCCCAGTTCTCCAAGCTATCCAAATCATCCTGCAAAATTTTGACATCCTGTGCACTCACTATTGCTCTACCTAACTTTGCATCATCAGCAAACAAATGAACACTTCCTCTCAGATCCTTTCCTATATCGTTAATGAACAAATTGAACAGTAGTGGTCCAAGAACAGAACCCTGAGGCACACCACTAGTCACAGGCCGTTTTTTTGACTCTACTCCTGAATAAACCACTCTCTGCTATCTCTCCATCAGCCACCCTCCTATCCATGTCACCAACCCTATAATCCATCCCCATATGCTGCAGTTTACTGATTAGAATTCCATGTGGTATTCTGTCAAAGGCCTTGGCAAGGTCCAGTAGAATCACTGTAAACCCATTACCCTTATCCAGTTCAGCCGTCACTGTGTTATAAAATGTGAGCAAGTTACTGAGGCAAGATCTTCCCTTCACAAAACCATGCTGCTCCCCATACAGTATCCCATTTTCATCTAGAAAATCCTGTATTTTCCTCTTGACTATTTTCTCTGAGACCTTGACAAGGATTCCTGATATGCTGATCGGTCGGTAATTTACAACAGCAGTCTTTGAACCTCCTTTATGTAGTGGAACTATTTTCCCCTCTTTCCACCCCCTCGGGACTAACCCAGACTCAAGACTCAAATTAAACAAAATGGTCAAGGGCACTGACAATTCTTTAGCCGCTTCATGTACGACACGAGCTGGTATTCCATCCAATCCCACAGATGTATTGACATTGAGGTTTTGTAATAGACTATTCACCTCCACTTCATTCACCACAATTCCCGTATAAGCTATTGGTTCATTCATTCCTGCAGTGTCACCACCTGGATGATATACTCTTGCAAAGTGCTTGCTCAGTAATTCCACTATATCAACTGATTCGGTTACCTCCCTACCATTGGCATTCTTCAAAATCATTCTGCTATATACATTTTTTCTTTTACTTGCAACATAGCGAAAAAGCTGTTTGGGATTCTCTTTAGCCTGCATGTCGAATATTCTTTCATAATCCGTTTTTACTTTTCTTACCACACTCGTTACCCTTCTGGCCTTAATGAGATTGTTCAGTTAACGAGTGCTCAATTTGCTAAAATATATCAACCACGTGTATGTAAGAGGGTGCACAGTGTTATTGCTATATTGGATGAAGAGTTATAGGTTCATGAAAATGAGGTTGAAGAGCTGTTGCATAACCTGGATAAGAATTTGTCAATAGGGACAGATGGAATATCAGCCCATTTGCTAAAGGAATGTTCAGCTGAATAGGCTAGGCCTTTCACATGTGTGTATAACTTGAGCCTCAGCTCGGGGAATGATACCACAAGAATGGAAGGAACGTATGATATTTCCATCATACAAGGGTGGTGCAAAAATTGATGGGTTAAAGGAAGGTCATGTTTTAGCAATTTGCTCATATTTTATAACAATGTTATACAGCCGAGTTGTATAAAGTGAATGGATACACTATGATAATGTTTGGTTTTTCTAAAGGCATTTGATAGGATACCACACAAAAGTATGTTGCATAAACTGGAGAATGTGGGATTGGAATATAAACTCTTGACTCGAATCAGGGGATGATTGACAGACAGATATCAAAAAGTGGTATATAGTGGGTGTGAATCTGCCAGATTTAATGTGACCAGCTGTGTACCACAGAGTTCAGTCCTGGAGCCGCTATTGTTCAATCTATACATTGATGACATCAAGCAGGATCTCACATTAGATGTGCTATTGTTTGCCAATGATGCAAAGATATGCAGGGCAACCAGGGATGCTACTGATATTCAGCACTTACAAAATGATTTGAATAGGCTGGAAATTTGATCAAACGAAAATGGCTGTCAGTTTAATGTTAGTAGATGTAAAGTTTTGCACCTTGGTGTGATGAGATTTCCAGCAGCAACATATTGTATTAACTGGGTTAGGCTACAAGAAAAAACTGAGGAGGTAAGGGAACTTGGCATATTTGTTGACTAGAATTTGAAACTCAAAGGTCACATAGCAAAAGTTGCAAATACAACTCAGAGGACAATTGTGATGCTGAAGCAAACCTTGACATGTAAGGATAAAGAAGTCATTTTGCATCTTTATAAGGCTTTGGTGGTAAGACCACACCTGGATTATTGTGCGCAGATTGAAATGGAAAAAAGGAGCTGTGGAAAGTGTACAAAGAAGAGTTACAAAGATTTTATCCGGATTACGGGATTTAGATTATGAGGACAGATTGCGAGTATGTGGATTACATACTTTGGTTAACAGGAGAAAGAGGGATGATAAAATAGAGGTCTATAAACTTTTGAATGGATGTGTGATGAAATTTTTCATTACATGAAAGATGGGCACATCCATGGAAGTTAAGTTCGTTCAGAGTCAAGAAAGGGGTAAGAGATAGGTTGTTTTTTTTCTTGCACAGAGCAATGAGTGAGTGGAATAGTTTGCCTTTAGCGGTAGTGAGTGCATCTAGTGTGAATGAATTTATGGGAAGGTATGACAGCTGGTTTGGATGATTTATAGCTTCCCTTGATCAGATAATAATAATTTCCATTTGGCTTGCATTGCTGAGTGGAAAGCATATTGCTTTCCAACTAACAGGCTGTAAGTTCAAATCCCACTGTAACATGGAGGTCCAGATGTCTTGATGTGACAGAAAATTGTCATGACATAGTGTGAGATCAGAATATGTGTTTGTACATGTGTACATACATGCATATACTCCAAATGATGACGTTGATATAAAAGGACAGAACAACAAAGTAGTAATTTTCAGTTTGATTAATTAAAATTATTTTTATTCAAAACAGTCCAAATCAACAAATCAGTTACAATGAATGATTCACTATTCAATCATACTGAAAGAACAATTTTAAACAATAATTTTTTAAAAAATAAAAGTTAAAAAATGAAATTACCACTTCCAGACCCAGTATATTCCCATGTAATGATCCATATCGCAATAAACGAAGACCTCCTGCATTAGTAGCTACATTACCACCAATCTGACATGTTCCCTTTGCTCCAAGATCCAACGGAACAATATATCCCATTTCTGCTGCATATTGTTCTAGTGTTTCCAGAACACAGCCAGATTGACATAATAAAACACCTACAATAAGTAAACAAGTACAATAGTTATGTTAAAAATCCACTGTAAACACACAGAATTTGGATTTTTTTTTTATTTTAAAATATCAGAAAAAAACAAAGAACAGTGATAGGTATATAACATATTTATCTTTACAACTTTGCTTTTAATAGACATGATAAAAAAAGTATTAGTAATTTAAACTCTAAAACAAAAATAAAAATTACAGTTCTTGATTATTTGGCCACTACTGTCACAAAGGAAATAGCACTGTTTTTTCACAGTGTTTTATTTTTTTAATTATACAGCAGCATGGAAACTTGAAACTGAAGATCTAGTTTTACCCTGGACTTTTTTTTGCAATGCACAAATGTAAAAAACTATGAAAGGTTTAGAAATGTTAGGCTGATGAAAAAGGAGAGTTTGCTATGATAAATGCAACAACTGAATAGAGCATTCCAAAAATGAGAATAGCATTATGAACTATTTTCCAATCATTTTCTTGAAAGTATGATAGTAATGAAAACAAAGTGGAAGAGCTTAGGCAATTGTTGATGGAAATGGAAGTGGTAAAATGTCAAAAGAAATGACTGACTGAATTAGAAGGAGGAAGTTAGTAGAATGAAGCAAATGTCAAAGGATAATCATGTAGTGTTATATAGAGATTAAATCATTACAGGTATGCTAAATAACAGAGTATATAAGCCAAATATCCGATGCTTTGTACAAAAGTACAGGAAGGAATGAGAATTACTGGCAGTTGTTAGCAACAACTTGGAATGATGAGAAAAGGAATGTGGAAGGGAAGAACAGAGAAAGTGGTTGAGAAAATGATTAAAGGGGTTCCCTGATATAATAATAGTGAGTTGAGCAGAAGAGCAGAGATAATTAACGGCAAGATTGGTGAATGTCAGGCAAACCATGTGCAAATTGGGAATGTATGAATTTGAAGTGAAGCTGGAACAGCTTGAAGTTGGTGAATTGCATTTGAATGGGTTTAGTGTTGGATATTTAGAACAAACTGTTGTTCGTCGAGTACACAGACAAAAGGTAAAGTTAGCATGGTTAAGGATTGGAGAGAAATTGAGAAGTAGTTTGTAGGAAGGAAGAATGAATACAAAGGTAAGGAAGTGCTGATGGTATGGCAGAGTGATGGAATAAGGGAGAAGATCAGAGTTAGGAACAAGGAAATGAAAGTGATCAGGATGGAAGAGGAAGTATGTGACAGTGGCTAGTGTAAGGCAGGTTGATGTTGATCGGATAGCCTCAAAGGGCATAAGATTGTTATGTCTGTATATTAACGTAAGCAGTAACAGATATAAGGGAGTAGAATTTGTAGTACTGATTGTGTCGGTAAACCTCAGGATAATTGGTATAAGTAAGACTTGGTTGCATGAGGATGATATACTTTTGGGAAGAGAAAAGGGAGGAATATAAAATTTTTCAGAAAGAAAGGAAGGTTAAAAAAAAGAAATGGCAGAGTGCTGTTAACAATAACAGAGGAACTGTGTCCATTAATAGTGGAAGTAGAAAATGGTAGTACGTGTGAAGATTTTGAAGCTATTTGGTGTGAAGTTGAAATGTATAGAATAGTATATCTATTAGGATGTTATTATAGGCCAGAGAATGCAGAAAGCACTGAAGGTGAAATGATTAGACATGCTGGTTGGGCCTGAAAAAAAAAGGTAATCCTAATAGAAGATTTTAATTACAGGAATGTGGTTTGGAAGGATGATATCACATATGGAAACAAGAAGAATGAATCTGTTGAGTTTCTAAGAGATATCTAAGTTAAGCAGCACCCAATGGAAGCAAAACAAGGTTCTAGGGTACTGGATTATTTGGTAAAACCTCACAGGTTATGCTTGTGAATGAGGTATCAACTCTGCCACTGGCTGCCAAAGTCAAATACGAAAAGGTAGCTGTGAAGAAAAGATAATGTGGAAATATAAGGTGGATGATTATGAGAAGCTTTGAAGTCAACTGGCATAAATATTAAGAGTTGATCTGTGGGAAAAAGGTTGACAAGGAATTCATTAGGAAACAACTGACACAAGCAATGTAAACATACCAAGAGTTCTACAAACAAGTAGAGTAAGAGTGATATTGATTAACACTAAAACTAGCCAAGCAGCATAGGGAAAGAAAATGTTATTGAATCAGTAATGATCATATGAGTGAGGAATATAAAATGCAAGGTAGAAAGGTGACATGATAAAGAAAGAAAAACTGCAGTATGAGAGGAGATAGGTCAGTCAGGATGATGATAATTCAAGGAAATTCTACTCCAGTGCATAAAGCATGATGAATAATTATGGAAGGGTGATATGGAGTTATGGTAGTGACCAGGACAAATGCAGTGTAATTATTTAGTGACCACTTTGCATATCATACAAGTATAAATGATGCTGCGGAACACCAAGATGGGAGGCAAACAACAGAGGATAGATTAGAGATGAAAGAATCAGGTGTATCACATGTCGATTAGGCCAGATGTTAATAAGGATGTAGGAATGGATGAAATAAAATCATATATTTTTAAAGGAATGTGCAAGAGAGTTAGCTATGTCCTTGACCTGGTAATTTAATGAAAGTCTTGCAGTGGGGAAGGTTCATAACTGGAAAGAAGACAAAACGCTGCTACTTCACAAGCATAGCTATAAAACAGAAGTTTCCAGTTAAAGACCAGTCGGCAGTTGTATTCAAGACAATGGAGAAATTGGTTAGGAACAGAATCTAAGAGAATCCCATCGCAGAAATTCTCTATGATGGTCAACAAGGTTTGTGAAGGGGAGGTTTTGTTTCAGCAATCTATTTGTATTTTATGATAAGCTAGTGACAAATGTATTAGATAAGAGATATTCATATATAATGATAGTCTCAGACTTTGCAAAGGTATCTGATAGATTACTACAGAATTTGAAGTACAATCTAAAGATTATTATTATTATTACGGGTATCGCCATGGAGTCAGTAGACTCATCGTGGGAAACGAAACCCAAACTATCAAAACAATATCTATCATATCTTTTCTTGAATTCACTTCCAGAAGAAGAACTCACAACTGAGTCCAGCAACGCATTCCACTCTTTCACCACTCTCCAGGTGAAAAACCTCATTCTCACACCCTTGTTAACCATACCTTTCCTTAATTTCCAGGGTGACCTCTTGTTCTTCCATCACTATCACACAGCTGAAACATTTCCCCCTGCATCAATCTTATAAAAACCTTTTAGTAATTTAAATATTTCTATCATATCCCCTCTTCTCTGCCTATCAACCAACCTCTGCAATCCACAAGTTCTCAATCTATCAATGTAGGAAGCATTTTTTACCTCACTCACCAACTTAGTCACTCTCCTCTGAACATTTTCCCCAACCTCCTCATCTCCAAGGAATCCAGGTGACCAGACCTGAGCACAGTAATCCAAATGTGGAAGTATCAACGCTTTATAAAGGGGAATAATAACCTCTTTATCTCTGGATGTTAGTGTGTTCCTCAATAACCAAGTAATTCTATGTGCAATCTTGGACACCTTAGCAATGTGTCCCCTGAACTTCATCTCCCTATCTACCAACACCCCTAAGTCACTAGCCTCATCAATCTCTTGGAGTACCATTCCATCAGTGTAGTACACAGCTGGTAATTATTTAATCCAAAAATGCATAACTTTACACTTTTCCACATTGTACTGACATCCATTTCCTTTTGCCCATTTTACCACCTTATTTAAATCATCCTGCAAAAATCAACATCAGCTTGATTTTTTATTGCGCTATCCAACTTTTCATCATCAGCAAACAACTGAATATCTCCCTTTAAGCCATTTCCTATATAATTTATATACAAATGAAACAACAATGGCCCAAGTACAGAGCCCTGAGGCAGACCACTGGTCACCTTCCTCATCCTGGACTCTGCTCCTCCATACACCACCTTCTGGTAGCTCTCTCTAAGCCATTCTCCTATCCATCTCACCAGTTTAGTATCCAACCCCATCTGCTCTGATTTGAGCGACAGTATTCCATTTTACACCTTATTTAAATCATCCTGCAAAAATCAACATCAGCTTGATTTTTTATTGCGCTATTCAACTTTTCATCATCAGCAAACAACTGAATATCTCCCTTTAAGCCATTTCCTATATAATTTATATACAAATGAAACAACAATGGCCCAAGTACAGAGCCCTGAGGCAGACCACTGGTCACCTTCCTCATTCTGGACTCTGCTCCTCCATACACCACCTTCTGGTAGCTCTCTCTAAGCCATTCTCCTATTCATCTCACCAGTTTAGTATCCAACCCCACCTGCTCTGATTTGAGCGACAGTATTCCATGGGGTATCCTGTCAAAAGCCTTAGCAAATCCAGAAGTACCACTGTGTAACCATTTCCTTTGTCCAACTCAGATGTCATTCTATTATAAAAAGCTAATAAATTGCTAAGGCAGGATCGACCTTTAACAAAACCATGTTGGCCCCTATAGAGTATCATATCCTGATCCACCCATTCTTGAATTTTGTCTTTAACCAACTTTTCCAATACTTTTACCACCACGCCCGAGATGGTGATTGGTCTGCAATTAACTACCGCAGTTTTAGAGCCAACTTTATGCAAAGGAACTACTTTGCCTTCCTTCCACTCCCTAGGGACCATACCAGAGTTCAAACTTAAGTTAAATAACCAAGTAAGAGGTGTTGACAATTCCTTTGCACATTTACGCAACACCCGAGCTGATATTTCATCTAAACCTACAGCGGTGTTTGCATTTAAATTTTGCAATATACTAAGTACCTCTGATTTCTTAACTTCAATTCTCACATTAGTTATTGCTACAGGTACAGAGATATCCTCACTTGGGTGATAGATTTTTGGTCTATCATTTAAGGAGAAGTTTTGTGATAGTTAACTGCTTCTTTACATCCTGATATGATATTGTTCAGTTTTTATTAGTTTCTGACCTGTCAGAAACACTAATAAAAACATCTCAAGACTTTCCAAATTTTTAAATTTAGAAATCTCAAACAGAAAGTATTGAATTTGGCATAATTTTTAATTTTAGTAATATGAGTACTGTATTGTATAGATCATAGGTGGCCAATAGCATACCTGTAATGTGATTTTGTGCAGCCTGCAGCAGGATTTAATTAATATGTATTATCAATTTAGCTATTAGTTTTGATCTACTAGTATTATATATATCTACTAGTAGCTATTAGCTACTAGTATATCAATCAGAAACTCTGATTGATATACTAGTTATATTCATTATTTCTGATGACAGAAATAATTTGTATTCTCAACACGGAATCACCTTCAGGATTTGTTACGAATATCGTCATCATCGTTGAAAATCGACTTTGATGAATTTGTTGCCGCTCAAGTATTTTATATTGTTCTCTCAGTAATAAAATGATTTAACAAATATAGTAATTCAATACATAACTATTGCCTTGAAAAAATGCAGAGTTTATTTTTATTTAAGTTAGTGTGTGGCCAGTGATGCTACCACTCATCATATATTGGCCCTCGTATAGAATGAAGTTGGCCACGCCTGGTATAGATTATACATGATTAAAATTTTATTATGAATGAATAACTGCCATAAATAAAATGCAATTTGTAATTTTATTCATCATTTTGGGTTTCTTTTAAATATTGTTATAAAGTAACTTTATGACTTACACATGTAGCAAAAATTATAGAGAATTTTATGTAAAATCTCCAATATAGTTCATCCAACGTTACATGGACTCAGTCAGAGAGACAGAGCATTAACTACATTCATCTTTTGGAGTTTTTAAATAAACTTCTATATAATTTTTGCTACATGTGCAAGCTGTAAAGTTATTTTATAATGTTGAGTGCACATATCCTATTCAAAGTATTAAATGTTATTATTATTATGTAGGCACTCCATATAGTCACAAGACTCATTTCAGGAGGCCCATCCTAAACAGTACAAAGTCTATCATACCACTGAAACTCATTCATTGTTCATGCTCTCACCACCCTATCAATCAATGAATTCCATGGTTCAACCACCCTCCATGCAAAGAAACCACTCCTCACCCTCTTACTCACAACTTCCATTCGTAACTTCCAGGAATAGACCCTGTCCTTGCTCCTTACTCAAGAATTTTTCCAGTTAAATCTTGTAACTACCTCTCAACAATTTAAATGTCTTAATCGCATCACTTTTCCTTTTTCTATCTGCCCAACTCTGCAGTTCACATGCCTTTAGTCTATTCTCATGGTTAACACCATACAGTCCTCATATCATTTTTATTATCTGCCTCTGTACCCTCTTAAAGGTTAACTTATTCCTTTCATGTTTTGGTGACCAAATCTGAGCACAATAACCCAGGTACGGTCCGATCAGATCTGGCTTTATACAATGGAATCACACCTCTTCTATCTCTGCTATTTGTTATCCTTCTCAGTATTACAACAATCCTTTGGGTTACTTTCACCACCTTTGCAATATATCCCCTTTATATCAAATTTATGTTAATCATCATCCCCAAAGATCTCTTGCCTCCCATCGATGTATCCCAAATTTCAAAATGTTACACATTTAGTTGCATTAAACTGACAACCCCATTCACCTACCAATCTGTTCAGCTTATTCAAATCCTCTTAAAGAACATCTGTATTATTACTAATAACACTTCATACAATCTGGAAACAAATGAATATCTCCCTGCAATCTATTGCAATATATTGATATAAAGATCTGTTAGAAAAGATTAGCTGTTTAAAAAATACTATCTCCCACAAAGGGAATAGACAAAGACCATTGGATCTGTTTAAGTTAGGAAAGTGAAGTAAAGCACTATCTTTACCTGTATTATAATGTATAATATAATATATATAATTTTTATTATAATATAATATAGAATCTGTGTTACAATTAATTTAAATAAGCCTGCTCATGATATTTCATTATTGAAAGAAATATCTAGATAAAAAAGAAATATTTTTATATATATTATATAATATATATAAAAATTATATATATTATATAATATATATAATTTTTATTATAATATAATATAGAATCTGTGTTACAATTAATTTAAATAAGCCTGCTCATGATATTTCATTATTGAAAGAAATATCTAGACTTTATGGAGCGTCTACTTCTAAACAGTGTGCTAGATATACTAAAGTGTTAGTCAGTTAGGCTAAATGCATCAACAGAATCATATTTCTAAAATGCTGTAGGATAGCTCAGGTTATTCCTACCTGTAGTAAAATAAACTAAGTTTATAGGTCTTGTAAAGCTGATCAGATTTATTTAAAGGCTAGTAGGCCATTTTTAAATTATCAGCTATACGAAGCTAAAAAAATCTCTAGCCGCCCTGTTAAATAGAGAAATCGTTCATATCTAGAGCACCTTAGAGTCTGTATTAGTGGCTAAATCTTATAACACTATTTTGGGCATATCATTGACTTCATACTTAAATGTTTATAATGCTTCTCGTAATAATTTAAAGCATAAATTTGATTCACTTGTAAGCTGTCTAGACTAATCAGCTGTCATAATGTCTGTGATATGGATAGTTATAAATGTTTCAGGCCACCCACAAACAGAAGGTGAACTTTTTGTGTTATCAAAAGGACATGATTTTGCCATCTCTCCCAATAAGGTATCATTTATGGAATTTTTTCATAGATAGAGGTCTTTGACCCTTATCTCAAAAAACAACTAACAGCTAATTATTACAAATGCTAACAAGGGAAAGGCTATTGTTTTTCAAGATAAAAAAGATTATGAGAGAAAAATGTCTATTATTTCAAGACTATTCAATTTACAGGTCCCTCACATCTGATCCTACTTGTGGTCAAATAAACAGACTTAATTATCATATTGATAATGTTTCTACTTGGAATGAAGATCAAAAGAAAAAAACTTAAAACCTTCTTTACTTGTCCACCTAGATTCTGCGGTCTTCTCTAAGTTTATAAACCAGATATTTCATTAAGACCAGTCATAGACTGTATAGGATGTTTCATTTAGAAAATTTTTAAATTGTTATCTAATTTACATACTTCTTCAACTAGAAGAATGGCTACTTATATATAAAATACTTTTGATTTAAAAATAAAATTTTGGATTTTCTTTTGGACACTTCAGATATTATGATTAGTTCAGATGTTGTTTCCTTGTTTATTAATGTTCCTTTATCTGAATTACTTCAACAACAATTTCCTTCAGATATTGTTAAACTATTTGATTCTGTAATATTCTGGTTATTTCTCCTTTAAAACAAGTTATATCAACAAATTGAAGGAACAGCAATGGGCAATCCTATTTCTCCTGGTATTACCAACTTCTTCATGGAACATTTTGAACAACTTATTTTTTGCAATCTGGAATGGTTCTTCTGCTGAGTTAAAGTAGTTTCTTTCTAAATTAAATGCACCTCATCCCAGGATCTAATTCATCCCAGTAGAAGAAGTAAATAAGCAGTTGGCTTTTTAGATCTTCTATTTCTTCAACAACCAGAAGGAAGCTTACATTTCTCAGTTTTTTTGGAAATCCATACAGACCATCATATCCATGTTCAATCTCATTACCATCCCAGCCAAAAGGTTGGAACTATTAAACCATTGTTCATCAGGCCCACTCCTTATGTTCTTCAGAAGAACTGTTACATATTAATTCTACCTTTTTATCTAATGGTTTTAAGGATTCTTTCATCAAAAGAGCTTTTAACAGTTATGGTATGTGTACCTGTTACCTCAAGGGCTCACTTTAGTGAGTATGGGCATGGCAAACCCGAGGTACCAGATGCTGGACCATGCCTTACTTCATGTAAAATACATCTGTTATATTATTCTGTAGACTGGTTCCTCCTCTTCTTTCTTTTGCTGCTTTCTCCTCTCCTTGCTCCTTCCCCCGGATGCTATTAGAGTATTCGAGGGCTAGGGGTGAATCTTTCCTATCTTGCTAAGTCATTTCGTCTTATGCAGCCACCGAAGGAGACAAGCTAGCCTCAATAGGTGCCAGTCCCAAGCCCGGATAAATGCTGAGGGTTGATGTCAGGAAGGGCATCCGGGCGTAAAACTTCAATGCCAGCTCAAACTATGATATGAGTCAAAGAGAAAATGATATAAGGGCTAGGGCATACCCCTTAAGCAACACGCAGCCACATCGCCCTACAGCTGCGAGAAGTGGACGAGGGCTACCACATCAAGGGCGGGTGTGGTTAAAGAAGTGAGCCCAGCAGGTGGAGAGGATGTTGCAAGTGGGAACACTGAATGTTGGAAGCATGACTGGAAGGGGAAGAGAGGTGGCAGACATGATGAGGAAGAGGAAGTTGGACATTTTATGTGTGCAGGAGACAACATGGAAGGGGGGGAAAGGCAAAGGAACTGGGAGATGGATATAAATTGTTCTACTCTGGAGCGAATAACGAGGGAAGAAATGGTGTAGGAATTGTGGTGTGTGGCAGAATGAAGGGCGAAGTACTGGAAGTGGGTAGAAGGAACGACAGGATCATGCGAATGAAATTGGGTCTTGGAGAAGAGTGGGTGGTCGTATTATGTGTATATGCCCTGCAAGTTGATTGTACAGCAGAGGAGAAAGATGAGTTCTGGAACGTGTTAGATGAAGAAATGAGGGAACTGGAAGAAAATGAGATGGTGATTGTCGGAGGAGACTTGAACGGACACATAGGGAGACAGAACAGAGACTGTGAAAGGGTGCATGGTGGCCATGGAGTGGGAATGATGAACCAGGAAGGAGAGAGGGTTGTGGACTTTGCAGTAGCGTTTGATCTGGCAATTGTGAACTCGTTTTTCTACAAGAGGGAAGAACATTTGATAACATTTAGGAGTGGTAACAACAGCTCACAAATTGACTACATTTTGACTAGAAGAAAACATCTTAAGGTTGTGACAAATTGTAAAGTAATTCCAACAGATCAAGTAGCACAGCAACACTGACTGCTGTGTGCAGACTTTAAAATAAGATCGAAGATAAGAACCTCTGGATGCCATGGGATGAAGACAATTAAGTGGTTTCACTTAAAAGAGGAGAGTGTGAGGAATCGTTTTAGGGAGAGGGTGTTAGAGAGGATTTCGGATGGACTGGAAAGTGTACAAGATTGGTGGAAACATAATTCAAAAGTAATCCTGAGCTGTGCAATTGAGGTGCTTGGTGAGACATCTGGAAAGATTAGAGAGCAGAAGGAAGATTGGTGGTGGAAAAATAATGTACAAGTGGCAGTGACAGCTAAGAGGAAGGCAAAGCAGAAGTGGGATGAGTCAAGAGTGGAAGAGGACAGAGAGAGTAAGCAAGAAGCCAAGAGAGTTGTGGCACAGGCGAAGGCCATGGCATATCAAGATCTGTATGATCAATTAGAAACAAAGGAAGGACAGAGAAAAATTTTCCAACTAGCGAAATGTAGAAATAAAGCAGCAAAGGACATCTTACATGTGAGGCAGATCAAAGATGCTGAAGGAAGAGTATTATGGAGGGATGTGGACATAAGAAACAAATGGAAAATATACTTTGAGGGACTTTTGAATGAGGAAAATGCAAGGACTCACAGAGAAGATGGGCAGCCTTCTGAGGGGATGGTGCAGAACATCAGTAGAGTGGAAGTGACGGAGGCCATGAAGAGGATGAGGAATGGAAAGTCGGTGGGTCCCGACAGAATTCAGTGGAGGCATGGAAGGCACTGGGGGAAGAAAGTATTGACCTGCTGTGGGACCTGTTCTTGAAAGTTTGCCAACAGGAAAATATACCTGAGGAATGGAGGGAGAGTACTCTTGTCCCCATCTACAAGGGTAAAGGGGATGCACAAGACTGTAAAAATTACAGAGGAATAAAGTTGATGTCCCACACAATGAAAATCCTAGAAAGGGTTCTTGATGGTAGATTGAGGAAGGAGGTGGCAATTGCAAAGGAACAATTTGGCTTCATGCCTGGTAGATCAACAACAGATGCTATCTTTGGGTTACGGCAGATGATGGAAAAGTATCGAGAGAAACAAAGGGAGCTACATCTGGCATTTATTGATCTGGAGAAAGCATATGATAGAGTGCCAAGGCAAGAAATCTGGAGGTATCTGAGGGAGAGGAAGGTTCCGGAGAAATAGGTCAGGTTGGTGCGGGAAATGTGAAGACAAGTGTTCGGACCTGTCTGGGACAGACAGAGAAAGTTTTCAAGTAACAGTTGGCTTGCATCATGGGTCAGCATTAAGTCCATTTCTGTTTAATATTGTGATGGAGGTGGTAACAGAGGAGGTGAGAGAAGATGCGCCTTGGCCAATGTTGCATGCAGATGACATCTTGCTATGTACAGATTCAAGAGAAGTGAGAACTAAACTGGAAAGATGGAGAAAGGTACTGGAAGAGAGAGGTATGAGACTGAGCAGAAGTAAGACAGAGTATATGTGTTGCACAGTGGGCAGCAGACAGGAGACAGATCTGGAGCTGGAAGGAAATGTCATCAGGAAGGTGAGAGACTTTAGATACTTAGGCTCAACAGTGGAAGAAGATGGAGGAGCTGAGAAGGAAGTGGGATGCAGGATACAAGCGGTTTGGAGGAACTGGAGGGAGATGGCTGGAGTGTTATGCAATAAGAGGGTACCGATCAATCTGAAAGGCAAAATCTATAGGACAATAGTGAGGCCAGCTATGACATATGCTATAGAAACTGTGACCCTGAGGAAAAATAACATCAGCAGAGATGAGAATGCTTAGGTGGATGTGCATTGTGACCAGAAAGGATCGTCTGAGAAATGACTATATAAGGGGAACAGTGAAAGTTACGAACTTAGGAGTGAAAATACAGGAGGCAAAGTTGAGAGGGTTTGGTCATGTGATGAGGAGGGATGATGAATATGGGGGAAGAAGAGTCATGCAGATGGATGTGCAAGGAAGGCAGAAGCATGGGCGGCCAAAGAAGAGATGGAGGGAGCTGGTAGAAGAGGACTTGAGGATGAAGAACTTGGATGTGGTGACAGCCCAAGAAGGTGTGGAGGAGACTCAATATCAACAGTGACCCCACTTAAGTGGGAGAAGCTGCAGAAGAAGAAGAAGGTATCTGTACCTCTTCAAATACAGAAGAAATAACTTTCATTACTATCCATTATATGCAATATATTAGTGAATGGATAGAAAGTTTTAAAATCACTCAATATTTTTCTTGCCTTTTGCCCCATCAGAAAAATCACCTTTCTTTCTTCTACTAAGAACAAGCTTCCATCTCTCAATTATCCAGTCATTTACCAGATTCTTTGCTCTTGAGAGTTAAAACAGGAAAATCTGATTTTATTTGGCTAGAAGAACACAAGTCTTATATTAAATACTCAACTTCAACTAAGCCTCAACAGTCTGGACTTGCAGAGCATGCTATTAACACTAGACAGAGTTCATTGGAACAAGACAAGAGTTCTTTATAAAAGTGAGTTACTCATGAACTTTATAAAGAAACATGTGAAACTTTACTTCATTCTCCTAACAGATCTGATGGCTTACGTCTATCCCCTTTGCTGGAGATAGGAAAGATTAGCTGATTTAAAAAACAAACTTCATTTTGTCTGAATATATATAATTTTTTTTAATAAGTTAGGAAATTATCGACCTTTTACAGTCATCTTACATTAGCTACTGTACTTAAGTGGCATTTTTTAGAATTGTCTGTCAATGTTCAATTGCCATTTTGTGTTCTTGTACTGATGATGGCTATGATACTTAGGTGAAAATTCTATGATTAATAGAGTATTTAATGTGAGTTTTACTCCAGTATTATAATTAATTTAAACTTCAGTATGTCCTATCCATCAGTCACTCTACTCCCATCTTTGTCTAACAATGCCATTTTTCCACAACCATCTCTCCTCTTACTGGTCACCATAATAAAAGAATTCCCTCGGATCTTTCTTGGATCTCAGGGCATCTTTTCTTATATTCAAGTTTTGCCTTCTTTATGGTTTTAATAACATAAATTCCTTTGCTAAGGGTCAAAGCTATATAAATGAGAGGAGACCTCCACAACAACCTTTAAAGGAATGTGGAGAACCAACCAGGGCTTCTGACCTAATGTCCAAATCTCACCTTCTCGTGGTGCACCCTGTTAGGTATCTACCTGGATACTGAACAAATGAGGATGGACTGGCAGTTTGAGATTTAGCCAACCAAATTGTATTCTTATTAGCTTAAACCAAAATATAAAATAATGGTACAACATAACAGAATTTCATGCCATCTGGGACATCACCTGGTTAAACAAGGCCCCATTCTTTTTTTCCACCAGGGAACCAGGGCAAACATCAACATAACAAGCCAGAAAGGCAAAGAAATGGAGATAGCTGAGGAATTTGTCAGCTATCTCCATTAGATAAGTACCAGATTGACATAACAGGGGTAATTGAAACAAAAAAAAGACAAAAACTGGTAACATCTTTCTGAGCAATAAATATAAAATGTTATATTCAAGCAATGAAAATCAAGGAACAGCCATAGTATTCAAAACTAAACTCTCATTGTCCAGTTCCCCTTGAATGGGGAACTGGACAATGAGACTTACAGGGTGTTCGTGATAAATTTGACATATTTCTAATTAATTATATTTTTCCGTAAGTTACATGTATTAACACACACTTCTCTTCATTTAAAAGTTTGGACCCTTCTTCATTCATATACAAGATGTCAGAAAGGATGGACAGCTGGAACCCACCTGAATCATGGAAGAGAATAACTTGTATCATGATGATTCGTGCCCGCCATCAAAATAAGGATATTACGACTGCTGCCCAATGCTCCCTGAATACAGTAAAAACAATCAGGCATGAACTAGAGACTTGCAATGGTGACTACGAGGATGTAGCAAGAAGAAAGATCCCTAGCAGACGATCTGATTGCGTTCGTACAGCAGAATTCCTCGCAAATCTGCAGGAACAGGTGTTGAAGAACCCTGGCATTGGAATTCGGGCTTTGTTCGTGGAGTTGCTAACTGTAGTCAAGCCCTGGATAACAAGGGTGGCCAATGGTAGGCCGTATGTATGGCAGCAGGATTCGGCCCCTTGCCACACCTCTGGGAAAAGTCAAAAATGGTTGTCTGAAAATTTCTACGACTTCACCAGTCCAAATGTTTGGCCTCCAAACTCCCCAGACCTTAACCCCATGGATTATTTTGTATGGGGCGCAGTTGAAAAAGACACCAATCGCACTTCCAGTAATACAAAAGCCCAGTTAATGGATAAAATTAAAACAGTTTTTGCGGCCCTTCCCAGGGAGACTGTAGCATCAGCTTGTTCGAGGTTCCGAAGCAGAATTGAAGCTGTGATCGATGCTAATGGTGGTTATTTTGAGTAAATCTTGTTGATAGTATTGTAATTAACTCTGCCTGTAATGTTTTTTTGTTAATTCATTAAATTTAATAGATACAAAGAAGATTTTCTTTTTCCTTACGAAACTGTCAAATTTATCCCGAACACCCTGTATATGTGCCAATGGTCCCACAGAAGGTTCTAGTATGGTAGAAGAAGAGAAATTTTTTGAGGCTTCAGAGAAAGCAACCGACACATGGAAAAAGGAAAAGTCGGTCCTTATTGGTGATCTAAATAGCAGAGTAGGAAATGATTGTCAGACATAAATATTTTGGGAAAATTTTGGGAAAACAAAAATATTTTGGGAAAAGTTGGAGAAAAGAGCAAAACTAATAATAATGGCAAATACCTATTGGATTTCTGCTCAGGACATGGTGCCAAGAGAGAAGCTATTCAAAACACTACAATTATATGGTGTCAATGGAGCATTATATCAAGCAATACCTAGTCTTTATTTGAGTTGTAAGTCAGCAGTTAGAATTGAAGGAAATACAGGAAGATGGTTTAATGTTAAATCTGGTGTGAGACAAAGATGTACATTATCCCCTCTGTTATTCATTATCTATATGGATCACATTGTGAAGGAAAGTGGTATTAAACATGATATCAGAATTGGAGATGTTAATGTCAGCTCTTTGTTTTATGCGGACGATGTTATACTTCTAAATAAATCTGCTAGAAGTCTGCAAGATTCCCTGACTAAACTGAATAACTGTTGTAATAGATGTGGTATGAAGGTCAGCATTAAAAAGACAGGAACATTGAAAATATCAACTGCATTGTGAATGGAGAACCTATAGAACAAATAAAACATTTCAGCTACTTAGGCACGATTTTTAGTGAAGATGGTAAACTAAATATGAAAATAGACAACAGAATCAAGAAAGGCTGGTATGGTAGGAATAAATGTGTAGGAATAATTGAATAAATGTGTATGGAATAAGAGAGAAATCATTCAGAACAGTAAATTGGCTGTTCTGAATTCATTCAGAACAGCCAATTTTAACTTATGGATCTGAGAGCTGGGTCAGAAGAAAACACACTCGACCAAAGACTAGAGACCGTAGATATGAGAAGGCCTGAGAAAGATTAGGGGCATGAACTGATGGCATCAGTGGCAATACCATATTAAAAATGAGTATATTAGGAAAAAACTTGACATTGTCAGCATCCAGGAATGTCTTAGCAGAGCTAATCTCAGGTGGTATGGTCACTTAAACAGAATGGGAGAGAAAAGATTAGCAAAACAAGTGTTGTCTACCAGGTTGGCAGACCCAGAAGAAGACCATGATATAGGTGGATTGATACAGTAAAAAGTGCCTTAGAAGATATAAATATAAGATCTGATAATGCTGGAGTCTTGACAGGTAACAGACTGAATTGGAGGAAAATTATAGATAGGAAGTTAGTAATGATGTAAATTTTTCATGTAGTACTATCATATCCTGTACATCCCTTGACGCTACATGTCAGGAATTTGATGATGATTATATATATATATATATAATTCAACATTATCATTATTTAAAAGAAAACAAAAGATGACCAACAGTAGCCAACATACTTCCATGTTGTGATATATGGTGAAGTTATTATTTTCCTTTTTAGTTTCAAATTTGGATCACATTTCATAACTTATTAGTAATATAAAATTATTATATTATAATAATTTTTTCTCTAATAAATTTAATTTTTTCGACTAAAGGTGAATTAGTCGGTCTCATATGGAGGTAGCGGTTTTTCTGCTGGCTTGTTTGACCTAGTGGTTAATGTATTCGCTCTCCAGTCAAAAGGCTGCGGGTTTGAATCCTGCTGTGGGCATGGATGTTTGTCATTCTGTGAAAATGCTAGTAGTGGTGGTGGTGGTGGGCGGTAGAAGGCATTGGCATAGTCGCGATTTGTAATAGCTGGTGGATTGAGCTGTGGAGACAAGGAGAGTAAGCCCTTCCCTCGATGAGTCTTTGGACTCCCTGGAAGTGTCACGTAATAATAATTAATATTTTCATTTTAACTTTGAAATGAAAATTAATCAATCCAAAGTTTGGAAACACGAGAAAATGTAAACATGAGTAAGCAGCTCAGTGCAGTTATTGTCTCAGGCAAATTTAATGTAAGGTATCGAACACTAGTAGACCAATGAAGCATTTAAAACAAATGCCTGAATCACAATTTAAAAGAATTTCTGAGGAAAATATGTAATCTTCAAGTAGCTCAAAAACAATTAAGACTGATCAGTAAATTTTAAACTTTTGTAAAATAAGACAAAAAAATTAAATCAGAATGTCGCTAATAGTTCTTTTATAAGATAATCAATTTCAAAGCAAATTATATATTACAATGAACCAGTTAACTACCTTAAAGTTAATTTTGGACCTATAAACACTAAAAAGAAGAGTAAATATCAAAAAAGTAAAGAATTAATAGAACTGGATTGCCATTTCAGTCTTTCTTTGATCAGTATTGAAAATAAAAGATATTTCAGAATTATGACCCAAACATTTTTAATTTAGGATTAATTTGCATACCTGGAAAATGTTTGTCACACTGGTAATTGACATATTGTCGACTTTTCTTTCTTTTATGGTTACACGGTGGTCAGTATTCATAATGAAGAATTTATGCTGAAGTAGAAACCAAAATAATGCAAGACTATGAGGATTTCCCTTTTCCAGTCACAACACACGTGTTAGAATAATTACTTTACTTAACATTAAGAAAGTAACAATCGACATTTCAACCTCTGTGTTGAGGCCATCATCAGGAACATACATACATATGTACAATATAGAGGCTGTTGCTGCACTATACAAAAGTAAAATGAATCTAAATGTTTATTAATCATTAAAATAAAAAAATGATGATTCCTAGTTTTTGTGTTGTATGGTGGTGTGAATTTTTATGTATGTATTGGCGTGTATGTGTAGGTTTGTGGCAGACCATGAAGGAGAGGCAGCCTGAGGGAAGACGTGACGAGTATGTCTAGAAAAGTTATTTTCGATTTTGATGAATTGGATACATTTGTGTTGTTTGTTCGGGTGGCTTAGGAATGTATTTAATGTTTCACAGTCATGGGGCCAAATGGCGAAAATATCATCAACATACCTAAGTCAGACTTTGGGTTTTAGGCTGGCCGAATCTAGAGCTTATTGCTCGAAGTCTTCCATGTAAAAGTTAGCTATTTGAAAGGGGGGAGGGCAAGTGGTGAGCACATAATATTGGGCAGAAATATGTTTTGTAAGAGAAGAATAATATCATTGATCGGGACATTAGTGAAAAGGGCAGTTATATCAAAGCTGACTTAAATCTTGGTCACTGAGTGTGATGTTTCTAATCTTCTTTATGAAGTATTGTGTATTTTTTATGTACGAGGGGGGAATGTCCTACCAACTCCTTTAGTTGTTGTGGACACTAATTTCTTGGCTAAGTGATAATTAGGGCTGTCAATTCTGATAGTTGAAGGAATTGACTGCCCTAATTTTCACTTCATTAAATACATTCCTAAGCCACCTGAACAAAGAACACAAACGTATCCAATTCACCATCAAAAACAACAACTCTCTTCCTTTTCTAGACATATTCACTACACGTCTTCCCTCAGGTTGCCTCTCCTTCATGGTCTACCGCAAACCTACACATGCAAGCCAATACATACATAAAATTTCTACCACCATCCAACACAAAAACTAGGAGTCATCAGCACACTTAAACACAGAGCCTTAACAATTTGCTCCAATGAACAAGATCTGAACCAAGAATTTGAAATCATTAACCAAACATTTGTAAAAAATGGCTACAGTAAAAAAAACAGTTCACAACATTCTCCATAAAAATGCCACTAAAAGCAAAAAAGATTACAAGAATGCCATAGCCATACTGTATTAGGAGCATTCAGAAAAAATAAATAGAACACTGCTTAAATACAACATCAAGACAACCTTCAAACCTCTAACAAAATCAAGAAATTTACTTAGCTCCTCCAAAGATCCCCTTCCATACCTTGCCCAACCAGGGGTTTACAAAATTCAATGTACCTGTAACCTACCTTACATACGGGAAACAGGACGCACCATCCAATTCAGTATTTGTGTTCATCTTTTCTGAATTGGATGGTGTGTCCTGTTTCTCGTATGTAAGGTAGGTTACAGGTACATTGAATTTTGTAAAACCCTGGTTGGGCAAGGTATGGAAGGGGATCTTTGGAGGAGCTAAGTAAATTTCTTGATTTTGTTAGAGGTTTGAAGGTTGTCTTGATGTTGTATTTAAGCAGTGTTCTATTTATTTTTTCTGAATGCTCCTAATACAGTATGGCTATGGCATTCTTGTAATCTTTTTTGCTTTTAGTGGCATTTTTATGGAGAATGTTGTGAACTGTTTTTTTACTGTAGCCATTTTTTACAAATGTTTGGTTAATGATTTCAAATTCTTGGTTCAGATCTTGTTCATTGGAGCAAATTGTTAGGGCTCTGTGTTTAAGTGTGCTGATGACTCCTAGTTTTTGTGTTGGATGGTGGTAGAAATTTTATGTATGTATTGGCTTGCATGTGTAGGTTTGTGGTAGACCATGAAGGAGAGGCAACTTGAGGGAAGACGTGTGGTGAGTATGTCTAGAAAAGGAAGAGAGTTATTGTTTTTGATGGTGAATTGGATATGTTTGTGTTCTTTGACAGAATTGACTATAAAGGAACATGCTACAGAATTGACTAGAAAGGCACTAAGTCCCTACACGGCACCAAAACCTGGTTTGAAAGAAAATTCAAAGAAACTTGTGAAATGCTAAAACATCAATCAAATCTGAACAAAAATGATGGATTAATTATTCCAAGAATGTGGAGGACCCATCTTCAACCCATATAGCAACCAGAACAACCCCAGACAGAAGAAAATCTTAATACGAAAGGACCGTAGAAATTGCTTATTGTAGTTCTTTTTTTTTTTTTTTTTCACCAGATCAGGCTAGGATAAATGATTAACAAACATTTAGGTTCGTTTTACTTTTGTATAGGGCAATGGCACGTAGCAGTTGTATATCGTACATATGTATGTTCCTGATGATAACCTCAATACAGAGGACGAAACGTCATTTGTCACTTGATTAATGTTAAGCAAAGTAACTATTCTAACATGTGTTGTGTCTCCATAAATTCTTCACTATGAATACTGTGGACTTATGAATGCAAGAATCTGAAATAATTTTGTAAAAACATAGCATAGTTATAATGACAGATAGTGCAAAGGTGATATAGGAACTTTTCAGAAAATTTGTTCTGAAAATAAAACAGAAATGATGAAAAATCATGTAACAAATATGAAAATTATCATGATAGTGCAGTTAATTTTGAAATGGGTAAAAATAGTGAAATGTTTTATCATACTGTAAGTACTTCTCTGAATGAAACATCTAGGGAAGATGAGTTTAACAACGTTTTACATTTAATTTTAGACACAAAAACATGATAGAATTCTCTTATTGCTATAACTGAATGATTCTTAAAGTTGAAAAATTGTATTAAAGAAGCTTTAATACAACAGATCTGGACATGGGTAATGAATGCAAGAAAAAATACTGCAATGTTAGAAACACATTTTAGACGTTATTAACCTCATGAACACAGTCACTGAAGAATTAAGTTACAGAGATGCAACTTACATAATGGAAAAAGGAAATTTTTACTGAAAAAAGTTAATGAAATAAATTAAAAATTAGCAAAGGATATGTATGATACACTTTAATGAGGACTGGAGAATGAAGAGATTTTTTTTCTTTTGGTTTAGTGCCAAAGATTCCCCATTTATCACCCATCGATGTCTATTATTTGACAAACAATAAATATACTCGAAAGTGGAATGCCAGGATGGATTACCTGGGACATTATACCAGCAATGATTGATCCTAGCTGGCATCCAAGGCTGCTTCTCTTGGTGAAGTAGAAACCAAAATAATGCGAGACTATGAGGATTTCCATTTTTCAGATGTCCACAGGTACATTGCACAGCAGAATGGTCTTGGATCTCAGTAATGGTGGTCTGGAAGACAGGAGAGTAAAAAAGATTCAGGAGAAGCAGAGCAAAGAATACGGGAAAGAAAGCTATAGAAAAAAAAGTGGAAGAGGAAGAACAAAAAGGGTTAGTACTAGTACCATCACTGGAAGGTTTCTCCACTTCTAACAAGAATTGCATGAGGAGTGGAATGATGTCTGACTTAAGTACTCAACTCAATATCACGAAAAAAATATTCTTGATGTAGTTAGAAATTACTCCAAGCATATATAACAAAATAAATTAATTGGATATTATTAACAGTATTATATGCAAACATATCTATACACAAGTCATTGTTACTGTAAATTAATAATAATTATTTCACTCTTATACTTTCTTTCATTTTAAAATGTATAAAAATAAAGGTGCATTTTGAGCTAAACTAATTCAAATAATTGAAAAACTCATAATGAGTAAATATATTCTATATAACAGGAAAAAATGTAATTTCAAAACGGTTAGTTGTCTGTTAGCAGACAAAGCAAAGCAAATAAATTAGTATATCAAATTCTTTAAGCTGAACTTCATTCTTTGTCTTCATTCTTCACTCCTCCCTGCCCCCCAACAAGACAGACAGACAAAGACAGAGAGAATTTAAATGAAGAACTGCATCCTCATAACATGAAGAATAACAGTCCTTAAAACAACATCTCACACACACACACACACACACACACACCAATGTGTGTGTGTGATGTTGTTTTAACTGGTGTCCAAAACTTTAGACGAACACTATTTCTGAAGATTACAACTGCAAATTCAGATGAATCAGCTTGTAGCAATTTGTGTAACTGATGATTTCAAATAGAAACTATGGACAGATTCAGATATTGGAACTGCATGCAAAGGGGTCATGTGGTAGCACTCAACAGGATAAAAGGCAAAAGGCTGTGGTAAGCAAATTCTGTTTGAAGGAAACTGTTTTCACAAAGAAATCATGTTGCAAACTTGAATATCTTCTATCTTTGACAGAAGAAGAAGCTTGCGGAATAATTGCTAGAGTTTAGAATCTGACATAGTGCTGTATCCGGGCTCTGGGAAGTGTTTCAAACCAATGGAACGTGTTCCAGCTTTGCTAAGAAGTGTTGCCTATAGCTCTACTGGGGAGCATGAAGACAGATTTTTGGTTATAACAGCAAAACGTAATCAACACACCATGGGCAGGTCAGCTTGCAAGCCATCTCCATTCAAGCACAGATATCTTGACAAACTATGGCAACATGTCTGCAGCAAGTAGGCATATATGCCTGAAGTCTGCATCTCTTTATTCACAGCTTATTGTATGTTTTCAGTGGTGTTATATCCATAAAAATTAGACAAGACACCAATGTGCTAATGTACTCTTTATAGATGAGAGTCGTTTAGTCCTTCCTCCTATTCTAGATGATACTTGATCTGGTGTGAAAGTGGTACTGCTTACCATTGTGAGAATGTTCTTGAAAAGGAGAGATATGGTGCTGGGATCATGGTGTGGCTAGGCATTATGCTTAATTGATGAACTGAGTTACAAGTGAGGGATAAAGGAACTATGACTGGTGAACGATATTGCAACGAAGTTCTTTAATGTCATGTTTGATCGTTCTGTGGTACTGTAGGCGAAGAATTCATTTTTATGGATGACAATGTGACACGACACTGTACACGAATAGTGGAGATACTTTTCGAGACCAAGGATATTAATGAAATCGTGTGGCTAGCACACACCCCAGGACACATTTCGGATGCAATAGTGATTAGCACTGCTGCTCGAAATTCCCTAAGAAAACAAACAAGCCCTTATCCTTGCTCTGAAAGAGGAGTGGGCCAGTTTGCCTCAAGAACTCCTGAATCACTTTAGTGCTAAGTATGGTACAATGCTGTGAGAGTTGCATCACAGTTCGAGGTGGACATATTCCATACTGAAATGTCTCTTTGCATAGTTTTCTGATACATTCATTCCTTAACTATGTTCTAAGGAAATGTATAACTTTTACCAAAAACATATTCCAATTTAATTTGTATAAAATTTATAACACATTTTTTGTCTAATATAATGTATTGGTATGCTGGCAATAAATTGATGTCCACATTTGGCTGCAGTGATGAAAGTTTTTTCATATACAGGTAAAAATGTAGTTCCTCCTTAGCTTTTGGACAACAGTGTATTAAAATAGGTTTTAGTATTCCTATCACTACTGACAGGAAATATCATCATCATCATCATCAAATTCCTACCATGTATCCTCAAGGGGTTTAGAGAATATGATAGTACTACATGAAAAATTTACATCATTACTAACTTCCTATCTACAATTTTCCTCCAATTCAGTCTGTTACTTGTCAAGACTCCAACATTATCGGATCTTATATTTATATCTTCTAAGGCACCTTTTACTGTATTAATCCACCTATATCATGGTCTTCTTCTGGGTCTGCCAACCTGGCAGGCAACACTTGTTTTGCTAATCTTTTCTCTCCCATTCTGTTTAAGTGACCATACCACCTAAGATTAGCTCTGCTAACACATTCCTGGATGCTGACAATGTCAAGTTCTTTCCTAATATCCTCATTTTTAATATGATATTGCCACTGATGCCATCAGTTCATGCCCCTAATCTTTCTCAGGACGCTCATATCTACGGTCAATAGTCTTTGGTCAAGTTTTTTTTCGTCTGACCCAGCTCTCAGATCCATAAGTTAAAATTGGTTTGAACACTCTCTTATTCCATATAAATGTATTCCTTTCCCAAGTAAGCAAACAGACAAGTAAGTCAAGTTTGCACCTGCACGTAGTACAAGTCTGAGGCAACCCATCGTAGTGCCAGGCAACAACGCTAGGCAACTCGTGGTAAAGGTGGATTAAGCTCTGATCACTTTCCTTAGTAATTTTCCCTTAATGTAAAGCACATCTCCTTGCGGAGATGTATGATGCTATGCATTAAAGGCAATGGTCACTACCCATACGGTTTCGACCTTTATTGAGGTCTCATCAGTGGGAGCCAGACCTGTACGTAGTGCAAGTCTGAGGCAACTCATGGTAGTGCCTCTGCATTACTTCAACCTTAGCATTGTCAGATCTGGCTCCCACTGATGAGACCTCAATAAAGGTCGAAACCGGTATGGGTAGTGACCATTGCCTTGAATGCATAGCATCATACATCTCTGCAAGGGGATACGCACTACATTAAGGAAAAAATACTAAGGAAAGTGATCAGAGTTTAATCCACCTTTACCACGAGTTGCCTCAGACTTGCACTACGTGCAGGTGCAAACTTGACTTACTTGTCTGTTTGCTTACTTGGGAAATAGGATTAAAAACTAAGTTTATATAAAATTACTTGGTATCTTGAATACATAATATACCCAAGTTAAAAAACTTTCTACATCTAGCTCTCATTTTGAGAGTTTATTTAATAAGGTCAAAGCACCTTGTGGCAACTTGTTTAAGTAAAATTCATAAGCTCTGCATTATTTCAACCTTAGCATTGTCAGGTCTGGTTCCCACTGATGAGACCTCAATAAAGGTCGAAACTGGTATGGGTAGTGATCATTGCCTTTAATGCATAGCATTATACATCTCCGCAAGAGGATGTGCTTTACATTAAGGGAAAAATACTAAGGAAAGTGATCAGAGCTTAATCAACCTTTACCACGAGTTGCCTCAGACTTGCACTACGTGCAGGCACAAACTTGACTTACTTGTCTGTTTGCTTACTTGGGAAATAGGATTAAAAACCAAGTTTATATAAAATTACTTGGTATCTTGAATACATAAATTTATTCAGTTGACTTCCTACCATACCAGCTTTGTTGATTCTGTTGTCTATTTCCATATTTAATTTACCATCTTCACTAAAAATCGTGCCTAAGTAGCTGAAATGTTTCATTTGTTCTATATGTTCACCATTCACAATGCGGTTGATATTTTCAATGCTTCTGCTTATTTTCATTGACCTTCATAACATATCTATTACAACAGTTATTGAATTTAGTCAGGGAATCTTGCAGACTTGTAGCAGATTTATTTAGAAGTATAACATCGATTGCATAAAGCAAAAAGCTGTATGTTGATATCAGTTGTTTAATATCAGAAAAAAGTTGATATCAGGTTTAATATCACTTTCTTTCATAATGTGATCCATATAGATAATGAATAACAGAGGGGATAATGTACATCCTTGTCTGACACCAGATTTTACATTAAACCATCTTCCTGTACTTCAATTCTAACTGCTGACTTACAACTCAAATAAAGACTAAGTATTGCTTGATATAATGCCCCACCGACACCATATAACTGTAGCATATTGAATAGCTTCTCTCTTGGCACCTTGTCATATGCCTTTTCCAGATCTACAAACTGAAATATGGATCCTTGTTATATTCACATGATTTCTCAACTATTTGTCGTAAAGTGAAGATGCGATCTTGACAGCCACTATTTGACCTGAATCCAGCTTGTTCTTCACCAAGCTTTTCTTCCACAATCCCAAGGACCAACTTTTCCTTTTTCATTGTGTCAGTTGTTTCTCTAATGGCTCAAAAAATTCTTCCACTTCTACCTTAGTTGAACCTTCTGTGGGACCACAGGCTCAAATAAGTCTCATTTTCCAGTTCCCTATTTTTCCACATCACTCTACTTGAGACTGCCTGCCATTCGAGAAGATTAGCCTCGTATTTAGTGTTGAATACTATAGATACTCCTTCTTTTCCTGCATTGTCATTGTCTGAATATAATATTTTTTATTTATTGCTCAGAAAGATCTCACCAGTTTTTGTCTTTTTTTGTTTCATTCGCCCCTATTATGTCAATCTGATACTTATCTAATTCCTCAGCTAGCTCCATTTCTTTGCCATTCAAGCTTCTTATGTTGATAGTACTGATCTTGAACTCAGGTGATGTTAAGTTGGGGTGTGTTTTAGGATTTGTTCCAGTAGCTGACTCTTCACTATTTGCCCTGGTTCCCTGGCAAAAATAATGGGGGCCTTGTTTAACCGTGTGATGTCGCAGCTGGCATGAAATTCTGTCATGTTGTACCATCATTTTATATTTTGGTTTTTTGCCAATAAGAATACAATTTGGTCAGCTAAATTCCAAATTGCCAGTCCATCCTTGTTCATTCAGTATCCAGGTAGATACCTAACAGTGTGCACCACAAGAAAGTAAGTACATTAGGTCAGAAGCACCGGTCGGGTCTCTACATTCCTTTAAAGGTTATGTGGAGGTCTGCTCTCAGTTATACAGCTTTGACCCTTAAGCCCCCCCCCCACCTCCAGGAAATATTAATAGTTATTTGGCTTTTGTTAATTAGATAAAAATCTGTGAGAAATATTTTGAAAGTGATGGTGAACATAGAGTTCAACTTTAAGGACCAAACTATTAAGGTGATTAAGTTATCACATAAGAGAAACTGCAGTGTTGAAAAGAACACTAACTTCTGGAGATAGTTTTTGGTATTCAGACCACATGTTTATTAAACAATAAAAAATAAAAGAATAAAAAACCTGACAAGTTTCGTTCGTCATAAGACTTGCATCATCAGGGGTAATTGTGTATAAAAGTTTAACACAACAACCAAAGATTAATTGATAATTAATATTCCATTAGATGTTTTTTTGACTTCACAACTATTCATTAATTTAGAACCTGAATACAAAATGATACAGTTGTGAAGTCAAAAAAACATCTAATAGACTATTAATTATCAATTAATCTTTGGTTGTTGTGTTAAACTTTTATACACCATTACCCCTGATGATGTAAGTCTTATGACAAACGAAACTTGTCGGTTTTTTTATTCTAATATTTTTTATTGTTCAATAAACATGTGATCTCAATATCGAAAACTATCTCCAGAACTGCTTACCCACAGAAACTTTCGCTTACAGAACACTAACTTATTGGAAACAGAGCATTCTTTGGATTACAAACTTGATCCAGTAACAGGTAACTAATGTAGAAAGTATTTTACCTTGGGTATAATAAATGTTAAAGATACCAAGCTATTTTAAATGTTTTACTCCATTTCCCAAGTAAGCAAACAGACAAATAAGTCAAGTTTGCGCCTGCAAGTGTTGCAAGTCTAGCTGACCCTGCACGCAGTGCAAGACCAAGGCAACTCATGGTAAAAGTAGAATAAGCTCTGATCACTAATCTTAATATTTACCCATAATGCAAAGCACATCTTCTGGAGGAGATGTATGATGCTTTGTATTAAAGGCAAGGGGCCACTGCCCAGACCGGTTTCAACCTTTATTGAGGTCTCATCAGTGGGAGCCAGGCTAGAAATACCAAGATTTTAGTACTACAGTGCTCATAAGTATTTTACCAGAACAAGTTGGTTACGTTATGTACTAGCAATTAACAACGTTATGTATTAACAAGTTATGTACCAGTACATAAGTCTAGCCTGGCTCTCACTGATGAGACCTCAATAAAGATCAAAACCGGTCTGGGTAGTGGCCCCTTGCCTTTAATACAAAGCATCATACATCTCCTCCAGGAGATGTGCTTTTCATTATGGGTAAATATTAAGATTAGTGATCAGAGCTTATTCTACTTTTACCATGAGTTGCCTTGGTCTTGCACTATCTGCAGAGTCAGCTAGACTTGCAACACTTGCAGGCGCAAACTTGACTTATTTGTCTGTTTGCTTACTTGGGAAATGGGGTAAAACCAGGTTTAAAATAGTTGGTATCTTTAACAACAGGTAACTAAGATGATATATGGTTTACAGAATAGTGCATATGCATACAGACTGAAAGGCAGTATTCAAAGTTTGTCACTTGTTTTTGTACTTCTTGGTATAAAAATAACTGACATTTTCATCTCATGGTAGGTCGAAGGAGAATTCAATATTTTCCTAGCAGTAAGGGTGTGATTAAAAAATGTGAGATCCAGGTTCTTCTGGATCTCGTGTGTGGAATGGACTACCACGGAGTATTATAAGTGCATCTTCAGTAAATGCAATACAAGCAGATGTAATAGGCATTCAAGTGCTGTGCAACCTAGAAGGAGCCACTCTCTCTCAATAAGTCCTTGGACTACCTGGAGAAGTAGATATCATAATAATAATAAATGTTTGCATTTCACACCTATTTTAAAGTAAAGTGTATTTTATTTGAATAAAATAAATTCAAATATTCAAAAAATACATTATTACAATTATTGGTAGCTTCTTCTTCTTATTATTATTATTAAACAAGACCTCATGGAGTCAAAGACTCATCTAGGAGGTCCTTTTATCTTACACACACATCTCATCATACCGTGTCTTAAACACGTTCAAACTACTTGCAGACACCACGCTCTCAGGCAAGGCATTCCAATCACTCACAACTCTGCACGAAAAAAACCTGCCTCTCACTCCCTTACTCACACCCTCCTTATACAGTTTCCAGGGATGACCTCTGGTTCTCCCTTGATCTCCCACTATTCTCTGTAGAACTTCTCCACCACTGATCCTATAACAACCCCTTACCAACTTGTAGGTCTCTATCATATCTCCCCTCTTCCTTCTCTCCACGAGACTCTGCAAATTACATCTTTTCAATCTTTCCTCATACTCAACATTCCAGAGGTCAGAAACTACCTTAGTCAGTCGCCTTTGGACCCTTTCCAACATCTCTTCTTCCTTCTGAAAACCCGGTGACCAAATCTGGGCACAATAGTCCAAGTGTGGCCTAATCAAAGCCTTATACATTGGAACAAGTATCTCCCTACTTCTACATGTCAGTGTCCTCCGCATCATTCCCAGAAGTCTTTGTGTTGTCTTTACAATTTTGGCGATGTGTCCCCTAAATTTTAGATCCTTATCCACTATCACCCCCAGATCTCTTATTTCCTCTACTTCCAACAATATATTCTCACCAAGCATAAATTCTGCATCCCATCTTTGTTTTCCAAATTTTAAAACTTTACATTTTGCAACATTGAACTCACATCCCCATTTGCTTGCCCAATCACTCAATTTATTCAAGTCTTCTTGCAAGGCCACAACATCTTCACTACTCTTTATGGTTCGTCCCAACTTTGCATCATCTGCAAACAACTGAATATCTCCATCCAAATCTTCACCAATATCATTAATATATAAGTTAAATAGTAATGGCCCTAAAACAGACCCCTGAGGCACTCCACTAGTGACTTTCCTTTTCCTGGATATTGCACCCCCATACACAACTTGTTGATACCTATCAGATAGCCAGTCTCCAATCCAATGCACTAATCTAATATCCAACCCCATCTGCTCTAGTTTGACTGTCAACTTATCATGAGGTACTCTATCAAAAGCCTTTGCAAAATCCAAGTATATTACTGTGTATCCTTCTCCTCTGTCCAAGGAAGCAGTCACTTTATTGTAATAAGTAAGTAGATTACTAAAACATGACCTCCCTTTAGCAAATCCATGCTGTCCATCAAAGATTATACCATTGTTGTCAACCCAACTCTGGATCCTAGTTCTCACAAGCTTCTCCAACAACTTAACCACAACACCTGACACACAGATAGGCCTATAGTTTGATGCTTGAGTTCGATCACCTCCTTTATGAAGTGGCACAATCTTGCCCTCCTTCCACTCTTTAGGAACTTGACCAAGTGCAAGACTCGTATTAAAAAAATATGTCAAGGCAGGTGTCAACTCTCTGGCACACTCCTTCAGAATACGTGGTGATATATTATCAAGTCCCACAGCCTTATTTACATCTAGTTTACTCAACTCCCCAAACACCTCTTCCTCACTTACAGTCAGTCTCTCCTCCCCATCATCAACTGCTCTTAATCTCTCCATGAAGTCACATTCACAAGATTGAAAGATCTTTATGAATTGCTCATTAAGTATCTCCACAACACATTCTGCAACAGCTGTCTTTATACCATTTCCTCCAATCAATGTCATCCTTCCATAATCATTCTTTCTTTTGCTGGCTACATATCGAAAGAACTCCCTAGGATTCTTTTTGGCTTCATTAGCTAACTGCTGTTCATACCTCTCTTTAGCTACTCTCACCAATCAAGTCACCCTCCTTGCCTGGTCTTTGTAGACCTCATGAAATTGGTTACTTCCACTTCTCTTATGCTGTCTCCACAATGCCTTTTTTTTCTGTATTGCATGCTTAATCTCTTTATTCATCCATCTCACACCTACCTTATTTAACCTTCTCACCCGTGGTATACATTTAGACATTGCATCTACTAAGTAGTTTTTGAAAATCCCCCAAGCTGCATTGATCTCTTTTCCAGCTAACTCCTCATTCCTTGCTACATCTGCAAGCTGTCTCCTGAGCTCTTCATAATCACCCCCCTTGTAGTTCCACATATACCCTTTTTTCACAGGGGTCCTTGCACTGCTGGCAACCACCCAGGTAATCACCTCATGGTCACTTTCACCAATTGGTGGATGATTTGACACCTCATTTATAATTACATCCTCCGATGAGATGACCAAATCCAAGACCCTTAATCCTCGTGTGCCCTCTGTTACATACTGTCTGAGGTAGTTATCCCTCAAAAACTCAAGAAACTCATTTTCTTTACTTCCAGTTGCTATCTCTTCAATCCAGTCTATATTGCCATAATTAAAATCACCCATAATGATCACCCTTTTCTTATTTGCTTGGCTTATTTGACTATACATTTCACTATCACCACCATCCACATTACCAGGTCTATAACAACATCCCACCAAGTATTTGATTCTATTCACCTCTATCTCACACCATACTGCCTCAAAACCACTGGCCCTATTTCCTTCTTGCATCTCTACCTTGTATGGATATAACTCTTTCTCTATCATCAATAGCACTCCCCCTCCCTTTTTATCCCTTCTATCCTCACGAAACACATCATACCTTTCCATCTCTATTCCTGTCAGGATGTTGTCCTCATCTAACCATGTCTCACTTATTCCAACAATCTCTGGGTACACAGACACAATTAGTGCAACCATTTCATCAAATGGAAACTTTCTATTTACATAGAAAGTTTCCATTTGCTTTCTGAGCCGAGAGGATGATGGTGATGGCATTTGTATTCCACTCTGTGTTGAACTGGACAAAATCACATGCCTTTTATGGGTGGTGATATCTTTTATACGAAGCTGCATAACAATTGTCTAGTTAGCTTTCTACATAAGCTCTGCATGAGATATTGCCCATATCAGTGATTGATGGACTGTGTGTATTTTGCAGGTACTAAAGGCAGAACCTGATATGTGCAGTCATTGATTTCTTTGTAAGAAAGTTAAGCTACATGTTTTTAAAGATATCTTGTGTACTGCTAAAGAACTTTAATTATCTCAGCTGGTATTTGTGGAGCACAACATCTTGGAGTAAGAATGACATAATGTCAAAACTTATAGACCAACCTACATTTGGTCTTGCAGACTTTGTCGTATAGAGTAGATCCTCAGAAGGTGAGTGGCATGTGCAGGTTTGTAGAGAAAGACAAAAATATAAAGAATGTTGATACAAGCACAAGGAGAGGCTGTGCAAAAGGAAATGGTACATTTTCTTGTAGTTGTTTGACACTCTCTCTCTCTCTCTCTCTCTCTCTCTATGTTCACTGGGCATCTACAGATGCCATATGGTCACTCCGATGCTCGATGATATTCCACACTAGGCCTCGCCATGTAGTCCTGTTGTTTGCTTTTCTGGCAGCCTCAACTCTCTGAAGATCAGTCACTCCACACACGCCATCCATCCATCTCATTGATAGTCTACCCCTGCCTCTTTTTCCAGGAACTTTACCTTCTATTACTGTTCTGAGAAGTCCTCCTTCTATCCTTTCTGTGTGTCCAAAATATTTTAACTTTCTTCTGTCAATATCCTTAAGGAGCCTTAAAGTTCTACTAATCTTTTCTAACACCCATTCATTTGTACGCCTTTCAGTATATGATATCCTCAACAGCCTTCTGTAACACCACATCTCAAAAGCAGATATCCGTTTCTTATCTGACTTCTTTAGGTTCCAAGTCTCGCATCCATAAGTCGCTGTTGGAAAAACAACTGCATCTAAAATCCTCAACTTTGTTCCCATGGAGATAGATCCATCCTTCCAGATTTTAGACAGGTCTCTGACTGTTGTTTTAGCCATTCCTAACCTTTTTCTGATATCTTCTGAACAGCAATTCTTCACATTAATAATGGATCCCAGGTACTCAAACTTGCTGACTTCCTCAATTCTTTCTCCATTAAGATACATTTGTTTCTCAAGAGCTTCTCTGTTTGTTTTTCCTTTGAGAACCATGATCTTTGTCTTGCTAGAATTGAGTTGAAGTCCTCTGTTATTACTGATCTTGTTAACTTTGTCAAGAATTAGTCCTAGTTCTTCCATGTCATTACAAAGGAGTACTGTATCATCAGCATACCTCAGATTACTGATCAATCTACCTCCTATCGTAATTCCTGTCCTGAGCTCATCCAATGCTTCACGCATGGTGTCCTCTGCACATATACTAAACAAGTGAGGAGAAAGTAAACATCCTTGTCTAACTCCTTTTCCAACTTGAAGCCAGTCAGCCAATCCAACACCTGTTCTTACTGTGGCTTCTTGCTCCTTATACAAGTTGGCTATCAACCTGATGGTGTGTTGAGGAAAACCCATTCTTTTCATTACTTCCCACAGTTTCACATGCTCAACACAGTCAAAAGCTTTAGAGTAGTCTAAGAAACACATTACCAGAGGGAGTCTGAATTCTTTACATTTTTCTATGAGCTGTCTAAGGCAAAGGATCTGATCTCTGGTGCCCCTACCTTTCCTAAAATCTGCTTGTTCCTCAGGCATCTCTGCCTCAACTTTGGCCTCAATCCTATTTAGCATGATCTTTAATAAAATTTTGCTTGCATGAGATATCAAACTAATAGTTCTATAATTCTTGCATGTATTCATATCACCTTTCTTGTGTAGTGGTATGAAAACTGACTTCTTCCAGTCTCTAGGCCATAATTCTGTCTCCCATATCCTTGTAATCAATCTATGAAACACTCTTATCCCTCCATCCCCTGTGGCCTTAATTAACTCTGCTGGGATTTCATCTGCACCTGGGGCCTTATAGTTGTTTGGCAACTATACAAAAATATACCACTGAAATGTTTCCAACAGCAATCTGGATTACTTTAGGTGTAGTGACATTTGGCAATAGCGATTGCACATATCAGTACTGTCTTTTGTGTGTGTGTGTGTGTGTAGGTGGGTCTGCGTTGCTATTTTCAACAGTAAGTTTCTGAACAAGAAATGCTGTACTGATGTTTTGATTGTAGGCAGCATGAGTTCTCATGTGGATTCTTTCAGAATGCATACAAAAGTAGTTGATTAGATCTCTTTCATCTGAAGAGTTTAAAGAAAATGATTCTGAAAGATGCGGTTTTGTTTTCAAGGGAAAAAATCTTGGTCTCTTCTTCTGAGTGGCTTACAGAGTATTGAGTAGGCTATCCAGCTGGTTTTGGGCCAGAAAACATGACTGCCTTTTGGATATAACCACCAAGTCAAGGGTATTAGTGCTTTGAAGTATGTAAGAGTAGCCACATGGTTGATAATTAATACTATTCCCCTAAGTGCAGAAGTTTTTCATATTTCATTCCATTTACATAGTATCTATTTGAAGCAGTTTAGCAGCAGTGTCCAGTTGACTATATTATACATCCGGGAGTTGCTGCAATCAAGTATTTTTCCTTCATTTGACCAGCTGCATTTTCTGGAGAGCCAATCTGGTATTCATATGAATGCCAATATAAGCAAATGGTTATGCCAGTGCACATTAGGTTTGTGTATACAGCCTGTTTACTAAGGGAATTGCTTCCATTTTTTTCTCATTACATATTACAAAGTGACATCAACACATGCTGCTCTTTATACATGATTCTAGTATCTGTTTTTAGAGCATAATGTTTATAGTGTATTTTTTGAAAGAATAGTTCAATGCCTAATGAATACAGTCACCAAGAAAGAGAACATCGTCTAATCATCCAGACATAGGTAACGTTCCTGTGAGATAACTGTACTACCTGAATCTTGACAGGTCTAAATCCAAATGCTCTTGGGACTTTGAAAAAAGGTATTCATACTCTGATAAAGGTTGTTTTTGTGATCTAGGCAAATTATTGCTAGGTTTTTTTTTTTTTTTTTTTGGCTGGTAGCAATGAAGTGTCTAATTCAACTAAGTTATCATCATGTATTGATCTTCCTTGCCTCAGGAGCTGACTTTAGTGAGTAAGGGCATGGCAAACCCGAGGTACCTGATGCTGGACCATGCCTTACTTCATGTAATATACATCTGTTATATTATCTGTAGACTGGTCCCTCCTCTTCCTTCTTTGCTTCTTTCTTCTCTTCTTGCTCCTTCCCCCGAATGCTATTAGAGTATTCGAGGGGGAATCTTTCCTATTTTGCTGTGTCATTTTGTCTTGTGCTAACAAGACATTACCAAACACTGTAACATGGTCAGGTCATAAAAAAATGGTCATACCGCATTGTCCGTTGTGCGGGTTATCAAGGGACTTGTTCAGGTTTTAGGTAGAGAGACCCGTTCAAAAAATATGTTACAGTCTCCCTTAGACACCACTCCTCAGCTAGAGGAAACTCCATCAATGGGCCTGCTACCTATTTGGGGAGGTGTTTAGGGGCAGCACAAAGAAATGGATCTACAAAAGGACAGAAATGGCAACGACAACGGCACCAGACTATGGCTTTAGGCAACTGGAACATCTTCTCTCTGACAGGGAAGGAGTTGGAACTGGTTGAGGAAGCCAAGCGCTACCGGCTAGACTTAGTTGGACTTTCTTCGACCAAGAGGAGACACTCTGGAACTGTTGATCTGGATGATGGGTGGAAGCTCTACTACTCTGGTGTGAGCCCGACAATGTCTGCTCAGGTGGATGTGGGGATACTCACAAGCCCCTGACTGTCAGACTGTGTTGTTGAGTGGATCCCATTGGGGGAACTGGTGTGTGTGTGTGTTAAGGCTCCAGATGAAAAACCATGACTTGGTCGTGGTGCAAGCCTATGCACCTAATCTGGAGTCAGAATACTCTGCCTTCCTAGAGGAAGTGGATGCTGCTTTTGAGAGGGTGGAAGACATGGAATCAGTCCTGCTGATGGGTGACTTCAATTGGCAGATGACAAGAAGTGGAGGAGTGTGGTTGGGAGGTAAGGCGACCCTGACCTTAGCACGAATGGGTTGAAATTATTGGACTTCTGCTGTACTAACAGCTTGTCCATAATGAATCCCTTCTTTCAGCACTGAGAAGTCCATAAGTAAATCTGGTACAGGGATACACTTGAAAAAAGGTCTCTGATTGACTTCTTTATAGTCTCAGCAGACCTATTTTACTCAGTGTTGGACGTTCATGTGAGGAAAGGGGCAGAACCGTCAACTGACCACCACCTTGTTGTCTGCACTCTACGGCTTCAGAAACCAGATGCTACCATCAATGCTGGTAGGCCTAAGCAGCTATACCGCATGAAATGGGAGGCACTGGAAAATGAGGCTGTGAGGAAGAATTTTGAAGATGACATTTCCTCCAGGTTCAAAGAGATTCCCAAGCATACTGCAGAGGAGGAGTGGGAGATGTTCAGAACAGCTGTCACTGCCTCTGCACTCTCATGCTGTGGCATAAAGCGGCTTGGCGTGGCGACAGGCAGTGAGAAAAGGACACCTTGGTGGAACCAAGAAGTCCAACAAGCTGTCTGGGAAAAAAAGAAGGCCTACCTTATAAGGCTTAGGGTCAGGTCAGGTCACCTGAGATGTGTTTCCGGTATGCGGAGGCACGAAAAGCTGTTGCTGAGGCAGTAAAGACAGCAAAGCAGAAGGCTTGGAATCCTTGGGAGAAAGATTAGACTCATCCTATGCAAATGCAAACAAAGTATTCTGGCAGACCATCTGCTGCCTTCGAGGAAGGAAATCGTGCACAGCAAGGACAGTTAAGGACTCTGATGGTGCACTTTTAACAACCAAGAAGAATATCTTCCACAGATGGAGGGAATACTTTGAGAGCCTTCTCAACCCAGGTGGCCCAGCAGTTGTGGACAAGAAGTGCAGATCGGGATGATGACTAGTCTCACAGCAGAAGAGGTCCATTTAGCAATAAAATCGCTAAATCAGGCAGGGCTGCTGGAGATGATGAAATTCGGCCTGAAATGCTAAACGTCTTAAATCGAGACGGTGTTCTCTGGCTGACTCAAGTATGTCAGGCTGCTTGGATATCTGGGCGAGCACCAAAGCAATGGCAGACAGGCATAATAATGCCAGTCTTCAAGAAGTGAGACCAGAGGGATTGCAGCAACTATCGTGGCATCTCTCTGCTCAGCCTGCCTGGGAAAGTGTATGCTAGGTGCTTGGAAAGAAGGTGCAGGAGCATAGTCGAGTCAAAGTTCCAGGAAGAACAATGTGGCTTTTGTCCTGGTAGAAGCACAACTGACCAAATCTTCACTTTAAGGTAGTTCTTTGAGGAATCTTTGGAATATGCCAAGAATGTCTACACATGTTTTGTAGACTTGGAGAAGGCATATGACCGGGTTCCTCGGGATAAGCTTTGGCAAGTAGTACAGGAGTATAGAGTGGATGGCCAACTATTAGCTGCCATTAAGTCCCTGTATGAATGCCCAGAGTTTTGTGTCAAGGTAAACAACACAAAGTCTGAACCTTTCACAGTCTCTGTTGGCCTCCACCAAGGGTGTGTTCTGTCACCCCTCCTTTTCATAATATTTATGGACTGGATTGATAGGTGCAGCCGAGCAGTGAGTGTGTCAGAATTGGAAGATTCTGACACACTCACTGCTCATCTGAAAAAACAGACATCCAAAAGCATTGGATGTCTGCTTTTGCAGATGATGTAGTTTTGCTTAGCTCTTCCACAGATGTCCTCCAGCAGACCCTGGATAGGTTTGTAGCTGTTTGTGCAGAAGCCAGATGAAGATCAGTGGCCAAAACTGAAACATTTGTGGTCTCAAGACAACCATCCCGGTGCACTCTACATGTGAGTGGAGTCCCAATGAGGCAGGTGGAGACGTTTAAATACCTTAGGTCTATATTCACGAATGATGGAAAGTGGGACGAAGAGCTAGATACTTGGATTGGCTCAGCAAGCGCAATATTACGGGAGCTTGGCCGTTCGGTAGTACTGAACCGGGAGTTAACCCAGAAGGCAAAGCTAGCTGTCTTCAATACAGTCAATGTCCCCATCCTCACCTATGGTCATGAGAGTTGGGTAATGACAGAAAGAATGCGGACACGAATCTAAGCAGCTGAAATGAGGTTCCTTCGACGGGTTGCGGGGCTGACAAGACTCGACAGAGTCAGAATCTCTGCAATTCAGGAAACCCTCAATACTCAACCGTTGCTTCTCCGTGTTGAGAGATCACAGTTACGTTGGTGCGGGCACCTGGTCAGAATGTCACAAGAGAGGTTCCCTCAGCATGCCCTCTTTGCCAAGCCAGAGGGTGGGAGGCCACGAACTCGCTGAATAGATTATATCCAAAACCTTGGTTGGACACGTTTGGGAATCCCACCAGAACACCTGAGCTTGGTGGCAGAGGATAGTGACCATTGGAAATTCCTCTTGCAGCTACTTCCCCCACAACCCAATTAGGAAAGGTGGGCCTTGAAGATGTATGTATGTATTGATCTTCCTGATACACAGTAAGTTTGCTAGTGGCCAATATCATTAGGCACAGGCTTTAGTTGGTTTCCAGTTACTTTGGAAATAATTTTGAAATTCATGTTAATTAGTATGTTTTGGTATGTTTAGTATGAGAAAAAAAAAAAAAAACTTACTTCATCAATGCTAGTCCTGTCATTAATATTATCTATTGGTTGTAAAATTACATTGGGAGCAACAACAAGTCTATATATATATGATTCTACATATAAACCTTATACATATCATACATATTATACATATGCATTTAATTATACATATAAACAAATGATTACACATATAAACATATATAAAGATTATACATATATACATACAAACACCATGATTATACATATACATTCCAACCAGTTGGTATGGGATGGTTTCCAATACTAGCTGAAGGTTGCCTAGAGTCCTGAAGTATGCTGGATACTAAATATTAAGTAGGCTGAATGTGTGCCATCCAGATTCTTGGAATTTTCATGCCACTGTTATTGTTGATATTTGGGTGGTTTATCAGAATTTCGTAGGCTTCCTTAAATTTTCTTTCATACAAGGTTTTCATACGGTGTAAAGAGCGGTGTAAGGTGTTGAAAGCTAGATCTAAGAGGTCTGCTTCACCAAAATGGTTATATTTAATGTGTCTTATGTATTCTTTCTTACGTATAGGGATTGTATGTCCTGTTTCACCAATGTATGGTAAGTTACAGGTGCAGTGGATGTAATAAACTCCAGGATGTGACAATGAGAGTAGAGGATCCTTAGAGGAGTTGAATATGTTTTTAAGTTTTGTAGGTGATTTAAAGGTGGCATTGAGATTATACTGGTGTAGGATTCTGTTGATTTTTTTCTGATAACCCTTTAATATATGGATGGCTATGGTTTTACTGTAATCTAGATTCTTTTTTGATGATGTTTTATGAATACTTTATTAATAGTATTTTTGTTATAGCCATTATTTATAAAAGTGTTGCTGATGATTTTTAATTCCTGTTTCAGAACTTGCTGGTTAGAGCAAATTGTTATAGCTCTGTTTTTAAGGGTGTTAATGACTCCATATTTTTGTAATGGGTGGTGGTATGAATTAGCATGTATGTATTGGCCAGTGTGTGTCGGTTTGCAGTAGACCGTGAGGAATAGTATGCATGAAGGAAGATGTGTGACCAGTGTGTCCAGGAAGGGGAGCGAGTTCTGATTTTCCATTTCAATGGTAAATTGTATGTGTTCATGTTGTTTGCTCAGGTGGCTAAGGAATGTGTTTAGCATTTTTCGCCCATGTGGCCAGATAACGAACACATCGTCAACGTATCTAAGCCACACTGTAGGTTTTAAAGTGGAGAAATCAAGAGCACTTTGCTCAAAAGTAAGTTTTACTTTCCAAAAGTAAGTTTTTTTTTTCACCAGAGATCAGGCCAATAATTGTTGTAATGGTTGGTCAGTAACTTTAACAAACCATGTAGATTGTAGTGCAGCTTGTTTCTCTGTATATATATAGTATATATGCTCCAAAAGATGACCTTGATATAAAGGTCGAAACGTTGAATATGGATTTTGGTTTATATTAAACTAAAGTTTTACTCAAACACTGTAGTTGTCTCCATAATTTTCCAAAATGTATTCGGATCACTGTGTAAGCCTAAAAGAAAGGATAATTAGTGAGAATGGACACCATTTTCAAAGATCCGTGTGGTTTCTGTTGTTCCAGATGCAGTACATGCCCAGAGGACAAAATCTGCTCTGCCCTGGAAGATAAAGTTGTGAAGTGGCATGCATGTGTGTGTGTGTGCTCGTGCACTTGCAATATACTGAACATGTAAGGGACCTATATGACTGCCTTGTAACTTAAGGTATTCAAAACAGTGAGAGTTCCTTATTTTCCTATTCAATAGTAAAAACTAATTAAGAGGTGGATATTGTTGAGGAAGTGTAAAAAGGAGGAAAAAACCTGTGGGTCATGTTGCCAAATGGCAAAGATATCATCTATATACCTCAACTATACTTTAGGCTTTAGTGGAGGGATGCAGAATTTAGTATCAAAGTTTCATAAGATACCACACATAAGTTAACAGTGGAGGTGGAGCCCATTGCTATATTTTCGATTTGTTTAAAGAGCTAGCTATTCCAGCTAAAACTCCATCACTTAAGGCAGTACTTAGTGTTTGAAAAGGCTGGGGAGGGGGAGGATATTTGGAAAGGAGCTATTATTCATGCAAATATAAGTTTCTGTGGTTTAGTAGTTCTGTGGGAATTTTTTAGTATTGAGACCAAGACCACATTATGCAGTTAAAGAGTTTAATAAAAATAAGCAATTAAAACCCAATAGGTTTCATAAATCATACGACTTACATCATCAGGGATACTGTTACCTAAACGTTTTATGCAACAAAAGCTTATTAACAATTAATTACACATATTAGATGTTTTTGATAACTTCACAATCGTAACATATAATTGATAAACCAGAATACAAATGGCAATTTGTTTTCTGGTGGAACCTATATGTGTTGGAACATTGCTATTTGTTATCAAGTCCTGTGGTATCATGCGCGTTATATCCTAGTTCCATGGCAGTTAAATTTTGGATGAAAGCAGACCACACTTGATGTAAAATTAAGCCTTGATTTTTATTGCATTGTGCAGGGATCCTAAGCATCTGCAAAGCTTCTTTAAATTTTCTTGTAAAACAGTTACAATCAATATTTTTTGTTTGTTGCCAAAGTACTTGATGGTCAGTAGTGGTTATGTGGAATGCCAGGCTTGATTTATGCTCTCTTCTATTTTCGACATCTTTTATGTGTTCAGACATGCGGATCTCTCCTGACCTTCCTGTCTAGCCTACATAACAAATACCACAAGAGCAATAAATCTCATAGACACCTGGTTTTTTCATGGGGTGATGTGGAGGTTTTGGTGGATGTGAGAATCTTTGACATTTTTTGTAAAGATAAAAAAGGCACTTTTACATTGTACTCATGGAGCAACGCAGCCTCTTTGTCTGTGACATTCTTGATGTAAAGCAATGTGATTGCATTCCTGAAATCTTGTGTAAGTAAGGGAGTTGCAGGAGATGTATTAAGAATTTTTCTGATCATCTTGGGTTGAAAACCATGAAGTATGAGATTCTGTCTGAGGTAGTGCAGTTTTTCATTCCTTTAATTGACGTGCTTGAATTACATAATAATGTGGTCTCAATACCAAAAACTTCCCATAAGAACTTTTATTATTATTACTGGTCTTCAGATTCCATGGCAGGAGATCCAAGGTATCCACATAATCTATCATACCTCTCTCTGAACCCATTAACAGACAAAACACTCACTGTGGCAACCCATTCCATTATTCATTCGCAACTCTCCAAGTGAAAAATCGAGTCCTCACACCCTTCTTAGCCACACTTTTACTCAACTGCCAGGGATGACCTCTTGTTCTCCTTCATCTACTCAAGTGCTGAAACATTTCCTCTGCATCAATCCTATAAAACCCTTTAAGTAATTTAAATGTTTCTATCATATTCCCACACACCCTGAAATCTATCCTCATAAGGAACGTCCCACAGACCACTCACCATCTTGGTTGCTTACCTCTCAATCCTCAACACCACTTCCTCATCCCCAAGAAATCCAGGAGACCTGCTGCACATAGTAATCCAGATGTAGACATATCAAGGTATTTTAAAGAGGAATAATAACTTAATCTTACGGACAACCTTAGCAATATGTCATCTAAACTTTAACTCTATGTCTACCACCACCCTACTGCATCTATTTCCTGGAGTACAGTTACATCGATGTGGTATGCAGCTTGTAATCTATTTATCCCCAAATGCAAAACTTGACATTTTTCCACATTAAACCGACAACCATCATCTTTTATCCATACTGACAGTCTCATTTAAATCATCTTGCAAGCTCTCCACATTATCTTGATTCACTATTACTCTAATTCTGCATCATCAGCAAACAACTGAATAATTCCTTTCAGGTTATTTCCTATATCATTTATGTACAAATTAAACAGTAGAGGTCCTAGCATTGAACTTTACTGAACACCACTAGTCAACAGTTTTCACCTGAATTTTGCTCCTCCATATACCACTTTTTGATATCTGTCTAGCATCTACCCTCTTATCCCCATTGGTGTAACAGAGTTCCATGTAGTATTCCATCACATGCCTTTGCAAAATCCAGCAGAATCATCATGTATCCATTTCCTTTATCCAACTGAGCTGTCACTCCATTATCAAAAGTCAATAAATTTGACAAGATCACCCTTCACAAAGCAATGTTGCCCCTCAAATAGCATCATATTCCTATCCACCCATTCACGAATTCTCTTTTTGACCAATTTTTCCATAACTTTTATTATCACTCCTGAGATACTGATTGGTCTATAATTTAATACTGCAGTCTTATGCAAGGGAATTATTTCATCCTCTTTCCACTCCCTTGAAACTCTAAGTGTTGAGATTGAAATTAAAGAGCCTAGTCAGAGACAGTGCCAGTTCACCTTGCACATTCCATCAAAACATGAGTTGATATCCTCATCTAATCCCAGAGCTATATTCACATTGAGATTCTGCAATATCCCAAAAACCTCCCAAATCATCCACCAACATCACTCTCTGTCGCATGTGACAGCATTAATCTCACTTAGATGATAAACCCTTGCAAAGTGGTCACTCAGTAACCCAATTATTTTAACAGCTTCTGTCACCTTGTGACCATCAGCAGCCATTCCCATCACAGAGCAAAAGAAAATCTGTGATTTCCCTTCCTAACCACACTGGTCACCCTTCTTCTTACATACACTCCACGGCATTTTGTTACTTAAAGCTCATGCTTAATGATATTACTCATCCGTCTAACAACAACCTGATTAACTTTCCTTACCTTAGGTATACAAGTTACTATAGCTATAGCTACCTCTAGATGCCCTATATAATCACCTGCCTTATAAGTAATTTCACATATACCACTTCTTGACAAAATATTCCTAATTTTTTTACAATCTCCAAAATCAAGACTTCATGGTCACTTTTCCCAATCAGAAGCAATGTAGCCACCACCAACTAAGGGGTCCTAGCTAGTATTGGACCTCGAGGTGCAATACTCTTACACCTCAAGTACCCTCCATCACATGCTGCCTCAATATCTCTAATTATCTCTCAGTACATGTATAAATTCCATTTCCTTACTACCAATGTGATCTCTCTTCTTTCCCATCTATATCTTTATAATTGAAATAGCTCATAATAATCACTCAACCTGTACTCATTATAATAATTTGCTGATGCAAGTCTTCCAGATCATCCCTAGAAACCCCATGACTTATAGAGCAAACAACTGTATATTTTGTCATATTAACCTTGATCTCACACCCTTTGGCATGTCTCCTATCCTTTTTTGGCTATAATTCATCTGCTACCATCAGCAGTACCCCCCCCCCATCTTATCTTCTCTATCGTCGCTGAAAATACTAAACCCTTCACATTCTATTCCCGTAACTGCATCATCTGCTGTTAGCCAAGTCTCACTAACCAAATGCCCCAAACTCCTCCCTCTTGTTCCAGATACTTCTGGTATTAGCATACAGTGTACTGTAGTGCACTAAAATGTACTGTCAGCTGGAATGTTAGCGAAAAGAGATGACACATCAAAACTCATAAATGGCCCTTTTCCTGCAAATTAAGATTATGTACAATGGATGAAATAAATTGTCCCACCTATAAACTTGTCTGAACATTTGGCATCCAAACACAACAAGCACATTGTTTTGCATAAAACACATCCACCCACATCATTTCAAAACCACTAACCATTCAAATGGAGGAGAATGACTGCTTTGTGAGTTTGGATGTGCCATCTCCTTTCAATAATGTTCCAGTGGACAATACACTAGGACTCCTTTTCAGAATATGCCCCTGACATTTGCAAACTCTTTCACATCTTCACACTGGGCATTGTACAAGTTGTACTGTTGTGTACTTGCCAAGGGGCAGGATGCGACAAACTGTTTCATACTACTGGTTTGAAATTCAATAGGCATGTGAGAAATCATTATGGGTGCTTTTTAGAGAAACCATAGCTATGTAAAAGGAATTTTTTTTTTCTTTCTAATAATTAAAAGCATTTCTATAATTGGTTAGTATTTGTTGTTTATTATTTTAACGGTATAATAGAACACCTGGAAAAACAAGCAATCAATACAGCCCCTCTCAAACCAACACTTTGGCTACGCTATGTTGATGATGTGCTTGCTATTTGGCCACATGGCCCTGAGACATTGAAAACATTCTTAGCACATTTAAATAGCCAACATCCAAAAATCCACTTTACTATGGAACTGGAAGCCAACAACTGTCTGCCCTTCCTGGATACACTCATCACACGTCTCCCAGATGGTTCCTTATCATTTTCAGTTTTCAGAAAACCCACACATACAGGCAGATACTTACACAAACAATCACACCATCATCCTTCTCAACAATATGGCATATTAAAAACGCTAACCCATAGAGCGAGAGCAATCTGTTCCAATGACAAGGCTCTTACTGCTGAACTGACTCACTTACGCCACACCTTCTTGGCCAACGGCTACAATCCACATAAAATAAACAAAATACTAAACACTCCTAAGAAACCCCTCCCACCATCCACCACAGAGAACTACAACAAAACAGTCACCATCCCTTACATTAAAGGCACATCCGAAAAAATCTCAAGAATTCTCAATAAACATAAACTACGCACTACATTCAGACCATGTAGCAAATTAGCCACCCTCATCCGCTCACCCAAGGACAGCATTCCTCCTTTATCACATCCAGGAGTCTACCAAGTACCCTGCTCATGCAATCAAGCCTACTACGGTCAAACAGGAAGAACTGTGAATATCCGCATCAGCGAACATAAACGATACGTCCGGAAATATCATTATGGGAAGTCAGGCCTAGCAGACTATGCTCTGGATACCCCTGCACACAGGATCAACTGGAAAAACACAAAAGTACTACACAGAAACCCATATAAATCAGAGAGATTGTTCTTAGAGGTAACAGAAGCCCTAAAACACACCCCAAATCTCAACAAATATGGCTGTATTAACTTGCCGAAGATCTGGGAGACAGTCATATTAAGAAAAAACTAGCACTTTTCTAGGACTCTAGTAATATATGATAGCTTTTTTTTTTTTTTTTCAGATAGAGGGCGCCAAAATCAGGACTCTAGTCTTTGTGTTGCTGCTACAATTTTGTTTAAGTACACCATGTTGTTTTAGTCTCGCGTATTGTGACAAACAGTGTTTTTGTGCTCTGAAGATGCTGGTTATAATACCAGCGAAATATCAGCATCAAGTTAATAAATTAATTATTTACTTAGTTTCTGTGTTCTATTATACCGTTAAAATAATAAACAACATGTTCGATGAACACATAAGTCTGTCCACACGTTTAATTGGTTACTATGTTTAAATTTCTAAGTGGTATAGGTAATAATTTTTCAACGTTCATTAATCTGACATGAAATTTTTCTAAAATGGCACACACACCTAAGAGGAAAAAAAAATAGTCAAAAATACAAATACATTTGTTAAAGATAAATAAATATCCAATTTATTTGTTGTGGTATTATAGGTGTGTGTGTGCCCACCCATAATACCACAATCACTGACCAACCAATAATCTAATTGCTCAGCCAACCAGACCAGCTGGTTGCAGCTGGTGTAGTTGGCTGAGCGATTAGCATACCCAATCTCCAACCAACTGGCTGCAGATTCGAATCCCACTGCGGGCATGGATATTTGTGATTGTCTTTAGGTAGGAGTTGAATTTTATTGCCCAGTGTGAGACCACCATCCTACTTATTGGAGGCATAAAGTGGCTTGAAAAAGTACCATGTTTAGTTTCTAGAACAGGGTTTCCAGAATTGCAAAAAGCTTCAACTTTGCATCATAATAAACCAGGTCACGTTCAACAATAATTGGTGGGAGGGGGGGGGGGGGGGATTGAAGTTTTGCTTTCCACTGTTAGTTACAATAGTTTTAAATGGATATCAAACTTGTTTGCAACCTGTTGGGTGCTTATCAGTGTTCTGGGACCAGAATTCTGTGGTACAGGCATCTGGCTCTGTTCTTGTTAAAGCATTTGCCAACAGCCTAGAGAAGTAGTGCTATCCAAACTATACCAACATAGATCTGCTGTTGTTATGTACCATCCAGTCATTTTCGACTCTTGGTGATCTTGTGAACAAAGCTCTCCATCCCATTTGGCCTGTCTTTTCTTTCAATCAATTGTAAGTTCAAATTGGTAAGTTCCTTTAGGTTGTCCATTCAACTCTTTTGTGGTCTTCCTCTCCCTCTCATGCCCTCAATCTTCCCTAGCATAATTGTCGTTTCCAATGATTTATCTGCTCACATAAGATATTCCAAGTACATTAACTTCTGTTTAGTGATCATTGCCTCAAAAGTACATTCTGTCTTTATGGTCTATAAAACCTTATTAGTCATTTCTGAAGTCTATGGGATAAGAATCCCATGGACTGCAGAAATCCTCCTCCATGCCCATTATTCAGTTGAATTAATTCACTTTCTGTCTTTCTTCTTAAGAATCCAGCTTTCACATCCATACATCACTAGTGGAAATGCCATTGCTTGACAAACCTCCCCCCCACATGACCATCCTTTTAATTTCATCTTTACATTTACCATTTCTTATTCTGGACCCAGTAAATCATAAAGTGTATTCTCAGCACCATCAATATATTACACAGCCTTATATTTTTGCACTCCAAAATGCAACACCTTGCACTTACAAATATTAAAACTACAACCCCTACTCCTTTGTCCAAGTGAAAAGTCTACTGAAATCTTTCTGAAGGGAATTAACATCAGCAGTGCTACTTAAAATTCTCTGCACTTTGCATCATCAGCAAACAAATGAAGTACCCCAGTCAGTCTACATGATATATCATTTACAAACAAGTTAAACAGCAGGGACCCAAGAACAGAACCCTGGGGCAAGCTACTGGTTACCCTCCTTTTTTGAGACATGGCTCCATCATACACAACTTACTGGTATCATTCAGAGAGCTAATCTCTGATCCATTCCCATCTACTGCAGCTTGTACACCAACTTATAATGTGGTAATCAATCAAATGGTTTTGCAAAGTTCAAGAATATAACTGTATATGATTTTCCCTTACACACTCATCACCTTATCATAAAATGCAAGTAAATTACTGAAATAAGATCTACCCTTCATAGATCCATACTGACCATCATAAAGAACACTATTTCCATCAACCCAATCTTGTATTCTATTCTTAACCAATCTCTCCAACATTTTAACTACAATAGCAGTTATACAGACTGGTCTATAAATGGAAGCTTCTGTATTTTTGTGGAGTGGTACTATTTTGCCTTCATTCCACTTTAGAAACATTACCCACTGCAAGACTTTCATTAAATAACCAGGTCAAAGGCACAACTGGCTTGTGCATATTCCTTAAAAATACATGATGATATGTCATCCATTCCCATAGCTTATTAACATCGAACCCAATCAACACCTGATATGTCTCTGATTCTTTCACTTCCAATTCTCCAGATACTAGCTTTTCTTCTATATCTTGCATGGCATCATTTACATTAGTATGATGAACACTGTTAAAGTGCTGTTTCAATAATTCCACTACATCCTTTGCAACGGTCATTCTGCTTCCATGACCATCTATCAGTGTCAACCCAACACAATTATTTTTCCTCTTGCTTGCCATATATCAGGAAAATTCTGATGAATTGACCTTGGCCTGACAAGACAATCTCCTCTCATACTGTCGCTCTTCTTTCTTTATGCCTGTAACCTTCCTAACCTGTACTTTATACTCTTCATGAATCCAATCATCACCAACTATCTTGTACCGTCTGCATAGCATTTTTTTTACAACACAGCTTGCTTGATTTCACTGTTCATCCATTTCATTCCTACTCTATTTACTCACTTAACTCCAGGTATGCAGTTATACACTGCTTGCATCAGATACTGTATTATGAATTTCCATGCATTACCAACATCTTTTCTGCACAGCTCATCTACCCAGCTATGATGCTCCATAATCACCCACCTTATACTTCCACATATATATCTGTTATTGACAGAATCCTTTTCTTGTTTCACCACTTCCCAAACAAGGAACTCATGATCACTCTCACCTACTGGTGGCAGTCAATACCTCATTAATAACTACATCATGTGAAGTTATCACCAAATTCTAAACATCAAAGCTGCTAGTTGTTGCTTCAGTCACATGCTGCTTAATACATTTGTCCCTCAGAAAATCAATAAACTCACTCTCCTTCTTCCATTCTATATTCCTGTAATTAAAGTCTCCCATCAGGATCACCTTTTTTTTTACATATGCAACTAATTTGCCTAAATATTTCACAATCAGTATTCCCTTCATTCCCTGGCACCTATGATGGCATCCTTTCACTCACTCACTCTCACACACACACACACACACACACACACACACACACACACACACACACACACACACACACACACACTACCCTGTTAATTTCAATTTCACATCACAGATTCAAAATCTATGCATGTACTATCAACTTCCACACTTTGTGGACACAATTCTTCTGCAATTATTAACAGCACTCCTCCTCCTCTTTTTAGCTTTCCTATTCTATTCTAAGAGAAAATTGTATATCCTTCAATTTCTGTTACCGACATCACATCATACTCAGACAACCAAGCTTGACTTATGCCAATTATCTGTGGGCATACTGACTCAATCAATGCAACAAACTCAGCTCTCTTATTTCGAATACTCCTTATATTTGTATACAAACATAACAATCCCTGTCTCTTTGAGGCCATTCTACCATATACTAGCACCAATTCTCTATTCTAGCTGCTAATATCCCACCTCTTTCTTTGGTCTGACCACTCCACTTTTCCCTGATCCTGACTCTGATTGGCGTTTGTAAATGTGTCATCCTCACCTTGTGCTGCCACAACTACATCTTCAACCTCATATCCTGTGTGAGTGTTGTGAAACCATGCGAGTGTTGTACAACCTGTTTAGCTGTTGTATCCTGCTTCACAAGCACCCTTTAGCTCATTAGCTACATTAACTTCTTGATACTATGCCTTCTCTGCAAATAATAACCTTTCTAAAGCCCAACATTAAACCCATTCAAATGCAATCCGACCCCAACTTTCCTTCAAATTCACTCCACATATTAATATGGAAGTTGACAGGAAAACGTATTTAGTTGGATGTTACTACAGGCTGGGGGAATGTGGAGGGCAGTGATGAAGAAATGTATAAACAACTTGGATAAGTGAACAAAAGAATGTTAATTATTATGGGCAATTTTAATTATGGTGGTAAAGATTGGAATGAAGAAATAGCATTTGGGAATAAGGAAAATGAATTTCTTGAGGTCTTGAAAGATAACCATCTCAGGCAACATATATAAAGAAGGGCATGCGAGGATCAAGAGTTTTAGATCTGATCATATTATCAGAGGATGTAATTGTGAGTGGAGTTTTACACTTACTTCCAGTTGGCAAGAGTGATCATGAAGTGATCACCTGAGTTGTGGCTAGCCATATGCAGACTGCTGTGAGGAAAGGATATATGTGGAATTATAAGGCTGGTGATTATGATAAGCTTAGGAGACAGACTGGAGCTATATCATGGAATGAGGAGTTGAGTGGTAAGGAAATAAATGCTGCTTGGGAAATGACAAAGAAATACATAACAGAATCAATGTGTGAATGTATTCCAAAAGCCAAAAGGCTGAATAAGGTAGGTGTACAAGGGTTGTTCGAAAAGTTTGGTAAATTTCCAATAGATAACGACACAATTCATTCATTCATTCATACCAGTGTCGGCACGTATCATCTTTTTCATGACCCCTGGCAAAATTTTAGCCACGTGCAATGCACAGTTCTTGTTTGGCAAACATTTAAAATGACTGTGTTCACATTTTTCATAAAAACAGGGAAAAAAAATGAGTTTCGTCCAGTGATAAAACATTTTATTTGAAGAAGTGGATGGCCGCACAGATCAAAGCTGAGTTAAATGTAGTTCATGGGGATTCTGCATCAGTATTAAAGACCATTTATTTTTGGATAAATGAGTTTAAACGTGGTCGAAAGTCCATTGAAGATGAAGCACACTCCCAATTGAGGTCACTAGGAAGGAAATGATTGACAAAATCCATGGTATCGTTATGGAAGATTGCCGAGTGAAAGTGCACGAGATTGCCGAATGGGTGTATAATATCCTGCACGAAAAAGTGCACAAGAAAAAACTATGTGCATGATGGATGCCGTAATTGTTGACTGTTGATCAGAAATGCATGTAAAAAGACATTTCAATGCAGTGTTTGGCGATGTTTAATCGCAGTTCTCAGAATTTTTTGCGTTGATTTGTGACTGTAGATGAAACTTGGATCCACTACTACACACCTGAGTCCAAGCAGCAGTCAAAACAGTGGACAATGCCAGGTGAAAGAGCACCGAAAAAAGCGAAGACCATTTTGTCAGCTGGGAAGGTGATGGCCACTGTTTTTTGGGATTGCAAAGGAATTATCATGGTAGACTATTTAGAAAAGCATAAAACAATAACAGGAGTCTATTATGCATCATGGTTGGACTGTATAAAAGAGGAACTGAAGAAAAATGGCCAAGATTGGTGCACAAAAAAGTGCTCTTGAAAGACAACCCACACAAAAGCCATCGCAATGGCAAAATTGCACGAACTAAGGTTCGAATTGGTTCCACATCAACCGTATTCTCCGGACATGGCCAAATGTGACTACTTCTTGTTCCCAAACTTAAAAATTTGGCTCAGTGAGAAAACATTTTCTTAGAATAAGGATGTCATCAATGCTGTCAATGACTATTCTGCACAATTTAACAAATCCTACTTTTAATATGGGATGAAAAAATTGGAAACTCGCTGGACCAAATGTGTAGACCTCGGAGACTATGGTGAGAAATAAAGGTGATTTTTTCCAAAAAAATGTGTTTAACTTATTTTTCTACCAAACTTTTAAAAAAACCCTAGTAAAATGGATGAATGAGTGGCTTCAGCATGAAATATGGAAGAAGTTACTTTGGGAGGCAGTACAAGATGAATAGTAACAATCAGTTTCATGAAGAGTATAAAAACAAGCCAGGAGAGTGACTAGTAAGGAAAACAAAAATGCACTATGAGCAGAAATTTGCAAATCTGGCAGAGAGAAACCCTAGAGTTTTTTTTAGATATGTGGGAAGTAGAAGGAGGAATGATTTTAATGGATGAAAATGGTAGAATGGTAACTACTGCAGAAGACATTGTTGAGGTATTCAGTGATCAACTTATAAGTGTGTTTCATCCTGTTCAGGATGGAATCATGAGGAACTTAAGTGTAGAGGATGATAGCTTAATTGTGAGTGAGCAGGAGTGAACATTCCCTTAAGACACCATGTGTCTTAAGGGAATGTTCCAGGGACTTGGCAGTAGCATTCATCTGGCCTCATCTGCTCACATCCTCTTTATACTGGAAACTATATAAAGAGGATGTGAGCAGAGGAGTGAGCAGAAGGTTCTTTGCACGGAGTGTGTTGCATGGTTGGTGAGTGGAATGGGATTGCACTGAGTGTGTTGTGAATGTAAACACACTGAATCATTTTAAGGCATAGTTGGATGAGCATTGTATGCAATAGTGTGTACCTCTCACAATGAGTCTCTGACTCCATGGTGGTTTGATAATAATAATAATAATGATAATATTCAAAAACTGAAATATACTTGCACTTTTTTCCCCAAAAATTAAAGTTAAAAAATCATGGTGCAAGATATATAAAAACTTTAGACATTGCAGTACGATGTCTAAAGTTTTTCAGGAAAAAACTAAATTGACATTTATAATTGCTCACATTATTTATAAAATGAACATTTAGATTTTAATTATCAATGTTATTTACATGATCAGCTGCTCATCATCACACGATATATATTTGAACCTTTCAGCGACAATGCTTCTGTAATTGAATTAATTATCTCTGGTGAAATCATGTCGCAAGCTCTTAAAATCTAGTTGCACAACAGTTCTAATAATGGTCTCTTAATCTTAATCCACCCCATGGATTAAGATTAAGAAGTCAATGCGCTCACTCCCACATTTCCTCTACTGGTTGCGTCCATGTCTATGCATATGATTGGTGTGGTATTAACAGATTGCACAACATGACAATAAAGGCAAGCCAACAATTGCCGAGTTGAAATGCTGATTCTCTTCAACCAAATTCTAAAATATCTGAAACTGCATAACAACATTCACTACGTATTTCTTAAAGTTTTAAACTTTTTTTTGTGTGCGAACTATATGCAAAACTTTTTAATTTCTTTTTCCATAAAGTAAAATCAGGAATGTGAGATATACACGAGAGAGAGACAGAGAGAGAGATTTGAGTAAATATAGTATTTATCATTAACAAATATTTGTATTTTTGACTATTTTTTTCCCCCTTAGGTGTGCTATTTTTACACAAATGTTCATATCAGATTAACAAAGGTTGAAAAATTATTCCTATACAACTTGGAATTTTAAACATACTAACCAATTACAGAAATTCTGTTAATTATCAGAATGCACAAAATTTTATTCCTCCTATATAGCTATGGTTTCTCTAAAAAGCACACACAATGATTTCTCACATGACTATTGAATTCCAAACCAGTAGTATGAAAGAGTTTTCAAATGTCAAGGGAATATATATAAATGCCAGCCTGGTGGCTGAGTGGTTAGTGTATCTGCTCTCCATCGGTAGATGGCGTTGGTGTAGTTGCAGTTAGTTGCAGTTGGTGGAGAGTTGCAGAGTAGGTACCCTCCTTCAATGAGTCTTTGGGCTCCCTGGAGGTATTACATAATAATAATAATATTCTGTAAAAGAGACCTAGTGTGTTGTTCACTGGAACATTATTGAAAGGAGATGACACATCCAAACTCACTAAGCAGTCATTCTCCTCCATTTGAAGGTTTAGCCATTTTGAAATGATGTATGTGGAGTGTTTTATGTAAAACAATGTCTTGCTGATATGCTTGATGTGTTTTGATGCCAAATGTTTAGGCAAGTTTATAGGTGGGACAATTTATTTCATCCATTGTACATAACTTAATTTGCAGGAGAACAATCATTTATGAGTTTTGATGTGACATCTCTTTTCACTAATGTTCCTTCCAGCTGACAGTATGCAGTATGCTATATACTAATGCCAGAAATATGAGGAACAAGAGGGAGGAGTTTTGGCATTTGGTTAGTACAACCTTGCCAAAAGTTAAAGGCATTTGTGAGACTTGGCTAACAGCAAATAATGTAGTTACAGGGATAGATGTTCTGAAAGAATGCATCCTCATTTACAGAGAAAAATGTAAATCCAAGCAATGTGTAAAAGCAGCTTAACACAAGTCATGAAAAGACTTGGATAATAATATTTTTGTTATTAGAGTGTTCTGCTCAAGCAAGAGTGTTTTCTTTGATGGCAAACATCACAATTTTGTTTTCTTGGGAAGCAATGAAATGTGCAGGTTAGTTAGTTATTTGCATGTGACATAGCTGGAGGCTTAACTGGTAATTAATTTACGGAATTAACAACGCATATAAAGTAAATTAATTAAAGATAACTTTAATGAATCACTTCTATATTTCGACAATGTCACATTGTCATCTTCAGGAACATAAAGATATGGTATGTGCACTACAGGAACTAACAAAGCAAATGAGGCAGAAATTAAGACACTAATTTTGTTCCTAAAGTCCTAATGGTGCCCTCTTGCGGGCTAATTTGGTAGTCTTGGCCGTTGGGCTGAAGTTCTCATAATGAAAGTCTCCCAAATTTGGGGCAGTTTCATGCACCCAAATTTGTTGAGGTTAGGAACGTTTTTTAGAGCTGCTGAAGATTCTTTGAATAATCTTTCGTATTTAAACTTGCTGCGATGGATTATTTTTGTCTTCTTCCAACGAATTTTATGGTGGGTATCTAAGGCATGGTCTGCCAGCCCAGAGCGGCTGTACTGGTGAAACCGGATGTAGTCTTGGTGTTCTGAAATCCTGATATTTGTTGTTCTGCCTGTTTGGCCAAAGTAGGACAATTTGCAGCTGCAAGGGACCTGGTATACACCAGGTAGGTCTAGGGGAAGTGGTTGGTCTTTGGTAGAGCGGATAAGGGATGCCAACTTTTTATATGGTCTGTAACAGGAAGTAAGGTCATATTTCTTGAGGATATTAGTTATTTTTTCAGAGGTGCCCTGGATGTAGGGGATAGTGATAGACTTGGTGTAGTCTTTATTGTTGAGGGGGGGAGGGGGGTTGTGGTTTTCAGGTTTTAGTATTTTTTGGATTTTTTTGGGGTTATAGCCATTGGCTAAGAAAGTGTTGAGGATGTGGTTTAGTTCTATAGTCAGGGCCTTGTCATCTGAGCAGATTAATTTTGCCCTGTTATATAGTGTTTTTATCACCCCATATTGTTGTGAGGGGGGGTGGTGGGATTGCTGGTGAATGTATCTGCCAGTGTGGGTGGGTTTTCTGTAAACAGAGAAAACCAAAGATCCATCAAGCTGGCGGGTGATTAAAGTGTCTAGGAAGGGTAGGGTGTTGTTTTCCTCTTTTTCTAAGGTGAACTGGACTCTGGGATGTTGGTTGTTTAAGTGTGTTAGGAAGGAGTGGAGTGAGTCTGAGCCATGTGGCCAAATAGCAAACACATCATCCACATAACGAAGCCAAATAGTGGGTTTTTGTGGGGCGGAGTTTAAGGCTTTTTCTTCAAATGTCTCCATAAAGAAATTGGCCAAGGGTGGGGAAAGTGGTGAACCCATGGCTGTCCCCTCTATCTGTTTGTAGAACTTTCCTTGCCAAACGAAATAGCCTGAGTTCATTGTGAACTGAAATAGGGCTGAGATATCGGGAGGAAACTTGGCTTGGATGAGCTCAAGGGTTTCTTTGAGTGGGACATTAGTGAATAGGGAGGAGACGTCAAAACTGACCATTATGTCAGTGTGTTGGAGTGTGAGGTTTTCTATACTGGCTTTAAAGTGGGCCGAGTTTTTTATGTGTGATGGTGTGTTGCCAGTGTAGTGTGTGAGCGTTTTGGCTAAATGTTTGGCTAATTTATATGTGGGGGAATCAATGCCATCCACTATGGGACGTAATGGCACATTTTGTTTATGTATTT